>NC_133617.1:478956705-479064205 GCF_048593235.1 Sminthopsis crassicaudata
GGCTTATTCTAGCTGGTAAGGGGAGCATACACAGGAGTAACTGGTATAGTTCACTACATACCAGCTATTTTAAATTGTCTTGTTTATATCCTTTGACCATTTATCAAATGGGGAATGATTTGGATTCTTATAAATTTGACACTATTCTTTATATATTTCCTTTATATATTTCAGAAATGAGATCTTTTTCAGAAACACTGGCTGTAAAGAATTTTTCCCAGATTTCTATGAGCCTTTTAATCTTGTTTCTGTTGGTTTTGTTTATGCAAATTTTTTTTATTTAATGTAATTAAAGTTATCCATTTTACCTTATTTTTGGTAGGAGGTTTGAGATACAGGTCTATGCTGAGTTTCTGACATATTTTTTCCAATTTTTGTCAAATAGTGAATTCTTATTCCAGAAAACGGAGTTTGGGAGTTTATCGAATACTAGATCACTATAGGTCTTGATTATTGTGTCATGTGTATCTAATCTATTCCATTTATTCACCACTCTATTTCTTAGCCAGTAGCAAATGGTTTTGATGTCTGCTACTTTACAATATAGTTTTAAGTTTGATACTGCTTAGCCACCATCCTTTGTATTTTTTTCATTAATTCCCTTGATATTCTTGACCTTTTGTTCTTCCAGATGAATTTTGTTATTATTTTTTCTAGTTTTACAAAATAATTTTTGGCAGTTTGGCACATTTAGAAAGAATAGCCTATATTCTTATCCTGTTGCTGACTAGCTATGAAACTCTGGGTAAATCATTCAATTTCTCCATGTTTTGGCCAATTCATCTAAGACAACACCTTACTGAGGAGGCATAGGAGTGTCCTTAGCTGGCACTCCTTATACCACTAAAATCACAGTTCTGAACCTCCCCTCGCCCCCACCAAGACAGATAGTCATTCTCATCCAATGCTTCTATTGTTGTTCAGTCACTTCAGTTGCATCCGACTCGTCACAGCCTGGTAACTAAAGGCCGGTCCTAGTTTTAGAAAACAGTAGCAAGTGCTACAGCAGAGAGAAGGCCAGTCCTGGAGTTAATAAGACCTGAGTTCAAATTTAACCTGTTACTAGTTGTGTGACTCTAGGCAAGTCACTTCACCCTGTTTGCTTCAGTTTCCTTAACTATAAAATGAGCTGGAGAAGAAAATAGCAACCACTTTAATATTTTTGCCAAAAAAACCCCAAATGGGAACAGTCATAAAATCTGCAACGACTAACCAAAAACTCTTAGAAAATAGTGTAATTGTTTAAAAAGCTGTGACCCCCTCTAGTGGCCGTGGGTAGAAAGTATGGGTATGACCCCAGAAAGCAGCTAGATGCTGCTGCCAAACACACAAGGGCTGATCCCAGGCCCAGGAGAGGAAAGCTCCCAACAGTGATTTGGGCTGCCCCTACTAGCCTGCTATATGGTACCTATATTTCTACCATCAGAACCTTCTTTAGGGGCCATCTGCAGTCATATTAGCCAATGTGGTGCCGTAGAAAGAAGGGTATATGGGGATGTATAGGGAAGACTAGCCCTTTTCAGGGCTGCTCATCCATCTTCAGTGTCCAACCAGTCACCCAGCTCTCACCTGTGGCTCTATGAAGTTATAGCATGAGCCCTTTTTGTAGTGGCAAGGAACTGGAAACTGAGTGGCTGTCCATCAATTGGGGAATGGCTGAATAAATTGTGGTATATGCATATTATGGAATATTATTGTTCTGTAAGAAATGACCAGCAGGATGATTTCAGAAAGGCCTGGAGAGATTTGCATGAACTGATGCTGAGTGAAATGAGCAGAACCAGGAGATCATTATACACGGCAACAGCAAGACTGTGATAATCAACTGTTATGGGCTTGGCTCTTCTCAGCAGTGCAGTGATCCCCGGCACTTCTAATAGTTTTGGGATAGAAAATACCATCAGCGTTTAAAGAGAAAACTATGAAGACTGAATGTGGCTTAAAATATAATATTTTCAGCTTTTTTTTGGTTGTGATTGTTTTTTGCTTTTTTTTTCTTTTTCACGGTTTTTCCCTTTTGATCTGATTTTTCTTTCACTATGACTAATGTGGAAATGTGCTTAGAAGAATTGCACATGTTTAATCTATGATGAATTGCTTTCTGTCTTGGAGGGGAATAGGAGGGAGAGAGGGAAATAAACTAGTGTGAGGCTTATCAGAACTAAAACAAAAGTTATAGCCTGAGTAGTAGCATATTCTGGTAAAAAACAAACAAACAAACAAACAAACAAACAAACAAACAAAAACCACCTCAGTAGGAAGGCAGAACCAGGTTGAGGGTAACTGGCAGCCCTCAAACCCATCAGTGGGTAGGGGGATGTCTACCTCAAGCATGTGAAGACTTCCCAGGTGGAATGAGTGAATGAGAACAATCTGTTCCAGCAGCCAAGAAGGGCTGATGCAGGCCCTGTGAATTGCTTAGACTTGGTCAGACATGGAAAATGCCAGGGCCATCCACTGCATCGCAGGCTATCGCCAGTCATCCTGACTTTTGTCCTTCCGCTGAAGCTCAATGACTCTCATGGAGAGTGAGACTGATGACTTTGTGCAGTTCTGTGTCACTTACAACAATTAACACAGAAGACCTCACCTGTGATATCACTTTCTCTTTAGAAACAAAGGCCAGACAACAAGGGTGGAAAGAATTCCAGACTAACGATAATGATTAATAAAATTTTACATAGAGCTTTAAAGTTTGCAAATATCTCATTTTACCTTCACAACAATCCTGAGAGGGAGAGGTGCCCTTTTTACATATAAAGAAACTGAGGCAGAGAGTGGTTAAATGATTTGCCCAGAGTCACAGCTAAGCATCTCAAGTCTCCTTGGCTCCAAACCCAACACTCACTCCATTATGCCATCCTGACTGGCTCTAATTAGTCCAGATTAGGAGTTAAATACCTGGCTTCCATTCCTGGCTCATTACTATGACCTTGGATGAGCTTCTTCCTCTCTGTGGAACTCTAGCTATTCATCTATAAAATGGAATGGTAGTGAAGGGAAAGTTAAGAAGGGTTTGGCTAAAAGATTTTCCTTTCTTGCTCTAATTTCCTGAGACTCTGTACACATTTACATAATGCTTTTAAAATCATTTCCCATCCATTATGCTATGTTACCTTCATACTGGCCTTGTGAGGAATCCAGGAAGAGATTATTAGCCCCATTTGACAGATAGGGAAAGGAAAGGTAGAAAAGTATACTTGAGGTCACATCCCGAAGGGAGAAGTCAGGAGGATTCAGTCCTTACTATGTCTAAATTCAAAGCTCTTCTTTTCTCACTATGATACTTGTCTTTCTAAATCTTTCTGGAGAGAGGAACCAATGTGTCTTTAAGCAAATTCACTTTCTGGGGCCTTGGAAAGATGGAAGGGGAGAGAATATTTCAGAGGGGTGGAGCCTTGAAGGGCAATAATTTTATATCATGTGGGCATCCCATCTATACATAGGACCAGTACTGTTTATAATGCTAACTCTTGAAGAGCATGATGGAAAGAGGGGAATGATGAGGGACCAGAAGCAGATCCAGGAACACGAAGGCCAGAAGGAAAGATGTCTCTTTAGTACTTCTAAAATGAAGAGGAGATACAAAAACACAAAGAAAGATGAAGGCCCTTTACATCTGGGGCCATCTCCAGTCATCCTGATCTCTATCTGGCCACTGGACCCAGAAGGCTCTGGAGGGGAAAGAGAGGCAGGTGCCCTTGCACAGCCCTCACTCATTGAAATCCAATTCACTTACCTTTCATGGAATCCCCTCCTCATGTCATGATCCTCTTTGAGAAGGAGAGACAAACAACAACCTCCAGGAAGGAATACTTCAAATCTAGTCCATGGTGTTTTTCTTTCTCCTCCATTCTAATTCTTTGTTCCTAATTCTTTCTCTCATTTTCTCTTTTCCTGGCTTCATTTTCTCCCTCTATTTTCTTTTCCCTTTCTTTTTTTACCTTATCTATATATCTCCTTTCTCTCCTCATTCTCCATCTAATTTTATTCTTTTTATTCTTACCTCTCCTATATTTTTTCTTCCTTTCATTACTTTTTCTCAATTTATCTTATTTCTTATTTTTTTCCTTTTTCCTTTCCCTCTTATTTTCCCTCCCTCTCTCCCTTTCATCTCATTCTCTCCTTTATTCTTTCTCTCCTTTCTTTTCCCTCTCCCTCTCCCATTTTCTTTCTCTCTCCTACATTTCCTCTCACTCTTTCCTCCTCTTTCAGCCATTAATTCTCTCTTTTTCCACTACTTTTTACACCACTTCAACATATATCCCCACTCTTCCTTCCCTGAAAACAGATTCTCTTTAATTAGAAAAGCTCAGGCCTGGGGTGAATGGTTCACTGGGGAAGTTCCTCATGTGGGTCACTCACCCAAGCAGAGAATATTAGGAGCTTAAAGGCAGGAGGAAGCTAACTACTCCTCCACCCCCAACTCCATCTCAACTCTTCCCCTTTGGCATCTGATCTTTTCTGGGAGCCCTGTTCCGCCTTTGCTGAATCTTCAAAGTCTTAAAAAAAACTTAACACATTCTTTTAGAGTCATAGTTCTCTCTGGGCACTGAGATAAAATGTCTCTCTTGGGTTAAGTAGTGGGGCAGTGGAAAGAGTACCAGGCTTAAAGTCAGGAAAACGCATTTTTCTAAGTTCAAATCTGCCTTTTTTTTTTTTAAAGGCTGGGGTTAAGTGACTTGCCCAGGGTCACACAGCTAGGAAGTGTTAAGTGTCTGAGACCAGATTTGAACTCGGGTCCTCCTGAATTCAAGGCTGGTGCTCTATCCACTGCGCCACCTAGCTGCCCCTAAATCTGCCTTTAAATAAGTCACTTAACCCTGTTTGCCTCAGTTCCTCATGTTTTAAAAAAAAAAAAAAAAAAAAAAAAAAAAAGAGTTAGAAAAGGAAATGGCAAAAACAAAACAAACAAACACAAAACACACACACACACACACACACACACACACACACACACACACACAAACAAAAAACTCTCTAATTTCTTGGCCAAGAAAACCCCTAAGTGGGATCATGAAGAATAAGAGAACTGGAAATCCAGAAAAACAACAGTTTGAGCTAAGCTCTGGAAAAGTCATTTGCCCTATGCTTTTCTTATGTGTCAGAGGCTCTGACTAGCTCTGACTTTCATTTCACTGAATTGTCACTTTGGGTTGCTGGTATGAGACAGTGCTCCCCTCACACACACCTCCATTCCCACAATGAGTCTTCTCCTCTTCCTTATTCTGGGACTTATTCCTTCTGGGGGGAAAAAGCTCAGCTTAAAGCTGGGAGAGAGCTCCTTTAGAATTGTTTGATAAGCATCCCATATCTAGTGATCTTTGATTTCTAAAGAATCAGGGCCCTGGGTAATGGTATTATTTATTTAAAATATTCTTTTTTTAAAATTTGAGTTCCAAATTCTCTTCTCCAGACCCTCCCTCTCCCATTACAGCAAGTAATCTGTCCGTTTTACATGTGGAACCATGAAAAAAATATATTTCCATATTATCCATGTTGCAAAAAAAGCAAGAAAAATAAAGAAAATAAAAAGATTATACTTCAATTTGCATTAGTGCTCCTCATTTCTCTCTGGACATGGATAGTATTTTTCATCATGTTTCCTTTGGACAGTTTTGATTTCTTGTACCGATGATAGTAGCTAAATCTTTCACAGTTGATCATCATTACAATCCTGGTGTTATGGTATACAATGTTCTCCTGGTTCTGCCCACTTCGCTCTGCATCAGTTCATATAGGTCTTCACGGTTCTTTCTGAAACCATCTCCCTTGTCATTTCTTATAGCAGAATAGTATTAGTAATGGCTCATGTTAAGGGGTAATGGGTCATGTTAAGGGGTGCCCACACACCTTGAGTAGCTGCCTCATCTTGGCACGGCAATTCTGGAACCACATCTAAAAAAAGTCTAATACATAAACATATACATTCATGTATGTATGTATAAGTATGTGTGTGTTATGTGTGTATTTTTCTTGGGCTCCCTGTAGGTGCAGTCCCAGTGTGCTATGCTAAGATATGAGAGCAGCTCAAGGTGTCCTTCCTTAACATAAATAAGATTCTCTGACTCCAACACCACCATACCTGTACATATGCATATATATGCATGCGTGCATATAGATACATACAGATGTGTGTGTACCATATTCCTTTGATGATCTCTTCTAGTGTCTCTGGTTCTTTTTTTTTTTTTTTTCAGGTTGGCCCCATCTGATTCTCCTTTAACTAACTCCTAATCTGATTTGAGATGAAGAGCCCAAGCATATAAATATGTATACATATACCTAGATACATATATACACACATAGAAATACAGAAAGAAGAAAGAAGAGAGAGGGAGGAAAGGAAAGAAGGAAGGAAGGAAGGAAGGAAGGAAGGAAGGAAGGAAGGAAGGAAGGAAGGAAGGAAGGAAGGAAGGAAGGAAGGAAGGAAGGAAGAAAGGAAGGAAGGAAGGAAGGAAGGAAGGAAGGAAGGAAGGAAGGAAGGAAGGAAGGAAGGAAGGAAGGAAGGAAGGAAGGAAGGAAGGAAGGAAGGAAGGAAGGAAGGAAGGAAGGAAGGAAGGAAAAGAAAGAGAAGACTGCCTGGAGGAATAGACATATATTAAGAAATGAAAGTGATAAAATAAGAAAAAAAGAAAGACTGAGTATCAGACTTAGAGTCAGGAGACATGAGTTTGAGTAAAGTAAGGGCTGAACGTTTAAAAGTCATGAGAGCTTATTTGTAATATGATCACAATCATATTTACAGAATTGTTGCTTCTTATAAACCTTAAAGCCTCTAGAAATGTGAGTTTCTACATATAGACCATGAATCCAGGGCCTGAGTGGTATCTAACTTTTGCCTCTCTCGGAGGTCTGCAGAGGATAGTTGCTTAAAGTCTTGCAAAATAGTAAATAACTATATCAATCTAGTGTTTGACAAATCCAAAAATCCCAATTTTTAGGATGAGAATTCATTATTTGACAAAAACTGCTGGGAAAACTGGAAATTAGTATGGCAGAAACTAGGCATGGATCTACAGTTAACACCATATACCAAGATAAGATCAAAATGGGTCCATGATTTAGGCATAAAGAACGAGATCATAAATAAATTAGAAGAACCTAGGATAGTTTACCTCTCAGACTTGTGGAGGAGGAAGGAATTTGTGACTAAAGGAGAACTAGAGATCATTATTGATCACAAAATAGAAAATTTTGATTACATCAAATTAAAAAGCTTTTGTACAAACAAAACTAATGCAAACAAGATTAGAAGGGAAGTAACAAATTGGGAAAACATTTTTACAGTTAAAGGTTCTGATAAAGGTCTCATTTCCAAAATATACAGAGAACTGACTCTAATTTATAAGAAATCAAGCCATTCTCCAATTGACAAATGGTCAAAAGATATGAACAGACAATTTTCAGATGAACAATTGAAACTATTTCCATTCATATGAAAGAGTGTTCCAAATCCCTATTGATCAGAGAAATGCAAATTAAGACAACTCTGAGATACCATTACACACCTGTCAGATTGGCTAAGATGACAGGAACAAATAATGATGAATGTTGGAGGGGACGTGGGAAAACTGGGACACTGATACATTGTTGGTGGAGTTGTGAAAGAATCCAGCCATTCTGGAGAGCAATCTGTAATTATGCCCAAAAAGTTATCAAACTGTGCATACCCTTTGATCCAGCAATGCTGCTATTGGGCTTATATCCCAAAGAAATACTAAAGAAGGGAAAGGGACCTGTATGTGCCAAAATGTTTGTGGCAGCTCTTTTTGTAGTGGCTAGAAACTGGAAGATGAACGGATGCCCATCAATCGGAGAATGGTTGGGTAAATTATGGTATATGAATGTTATGGAATATTATTGTTCTGTAAGAAATGACCAGCAGGATGAATTCAGAGAGGCTTGGAGAGACTTACATCAACTGATGCTGAGTGAAATGAGCAAAACCAGAAGATCACTATACACTTCAACAACAATATGTATGAGGATGTATTCTGATGGAAGTGGATATCTTCAACAAAGAGAAGATCTAACTCAGATCCAATTGATCAATGATGGACAGAATCAGCTACACGCAGAGAAGGAACACTGGGAAATGAGTGTAAACTGTATTTTTTTTACTTTCTTCCCATTTTTTTTACCTTTTTTTTTTTTTTTTTAACCTTCTGAATCCAATTCTTCCTGTGCAACAAGAAATTCGGTTCTGCACACATGTATTGTATCTAGGATATGCTATAACATATTTAACATGTATAAAACTAACTGCCATCTATGGGACGGGGTAGAGGGAAGGAAGGGAAAAATCGGAACATAAGTGAATGCAAGGGATAATGTTGTAAAAAATTACCCTAAAAAAAAAAAAAAAAAGAATTGTGTCTTGAATTGAGCATAATTCCAACTTTCCAGAGTAGTCCCTCCACCCAAGACCAAGATTTCCCACTATTCTCCTTAGAAAGAGAAGGTTGGAAAATCCATTTATCTAAGAAAGTCTCATGAATTTGCATACCTGACATGGAGCTAGCCCATATCAGTACTTGTTTGTAGGGTTCCCCCATGGAATAATTGGTAGCCAAAGAAAAGTTAGGAGGAATAGCCTGGGGTTAGAGTGAGAGAGGATTGATTGGAGCTAGGTGGAGAACAAGGATCTGTGCTATAGCACATCCTTTGGACTTCTTAGATCAGGAGTTAGTTGAAGAAGAATCAGATTGGATCAAGGTGAAAATAAGAACCAGAGAGACTAGAAAAGGTGATCAGGGGGATAGAGCAGACTCAGCTCAGGAAAAAAGAAAAAAACAAAAAAACAAAACTCTAACCCCAAGACAGAATGAGTGAAAATTCTGAAGGGAAGGGCAAGATTTCTCCCCAAGAGGGATTTTCTTTCACCTCACCAGGCCTGACCTTCCATCCAGGTCCTCTTACCTATGCTCAAGCAAGGAGTGAAAGCCAGGCTGGGCCCGGCTGGAATAAGCTGGGGATGAAGGGGGCCCTCATGGGTGTAGGTGTGCCCAGAGTAGCCTACACAAGGCAAAAAGAACAAGGGGGGATCTTTCCCCCCAGGCAGGTATGAGATGCAAACCCCCCTTACCTCCCTCACAACCCCTTTTTCTTCTGAATCAGATCACTAGTTCTCCCCCCACCTTTCTATATTCCTCCCAATTCCCTTCCCAGCCAAGCAATTTCTTCATTTCAAAGAAATTCTTCCAGTAATTAGCAAAGAATGATCCCCATACAGATTGAATTTCTTAGTAAATATTTCTGCTAATGCATTCTTAGACCTGACCTGTCAACTCTCTTCTCTCTCCAGCCATCTCCTTTCCACAGGGCAGGGTTGTTTGGTTATCCCTATTGAATCTGAGGGTCTCAGTACCTTGGACGTCTTTGAAAAAAAGACCCAAAGGACTACAAGGTGGAAGGAGCTGAAGGAGAGGCAAAGGATAATATTCCCTCCAGTGGGTGGGGAAGGAGGTGAGGAAAGGGCAGCATGGGAGGTTAAGGACAATCTCCCCAATCCTTAATTCTTCAGCTGGGAATTAAAAAACTAGGTTCCTAGTCTGAGTTTGGCCCCTGAGTTGCTATGTGAGTGGGCAGATCTCCTAACTTTTTCTGAATCTGGGTTTCATCCTCTGAATTCTTTCTCTGCATTGAAGGGCATAACTCCCACAGTAAACATAGTATTCTGCCACCCTCAGACCTCTTGGAATGACTGTTCAGTTCTGGGCCCCGCAATTTAAAAAGGACATTGATAAGCTGGAAGGTGTCCATAGGAAAGTAACCATAATAGGAGAGTCTCAAGTCCATGTTACAGGGGGATCAGTTAAAGGAAATGAGGATTTTGAATTTAGGTAAGTCTGAGGGTAGATGTGATAACTACCTTCAATTCTGGAATAGTTGTCTTGGGAAGCTTTCAAATTTCTCTGATTTTAAGGGGTATAACGAGGAGAAATGGATTGAACATTGCCAAGAGAGAAATTTAAACTAGCTCTCAGGAAACATTTTCTATCAATTAGGACTGTCCATGGATTAGACAGGCTGCCTAAAGGGATGGTGGCCTCCCTCTTCCTTAGAGGTCTTCAAGCAGGAGCTTTAAGACTGTTAGTTGTAGTGGGGATTCTTTTCATTTATGGTTTGGATTCTCTTTCACCCTAACCTCAGTCCTTATCAGCAAGGAATTCTTGTTATAGCTCATATCCCCTAACTCTTGTCATTCTTTTGAAAATAATAGAAGTAATACTAGATTTTATGTCACAAGGTCTAAATTTTAATTTTAACACTGCAACTTTTACCTAGTCACTTTTCTTTCACAATGTGGACCATGTGATCTTTTTTTTTAACTGAAGCTTTCTTTTTATTTTCAAAACATGTGCAAGAATGATTTTTCAACATTGACTCTTGCAACATCTTGTGTTCCAATTTCCTCCCTTTCCCCCATCCTCTCCCCTAGATAGCAAGTAATTCCATATATGTTAAACATGGTAAAAATATATGTAAATTGAATATAGTCATACATATTTATACAATTATCTTGCTGCACAAGAAAAATCTGATCAAAAAGAAAGAAAAATAAGAAAACAAAGCAATCAACAACAAAAGAGTGAAAATGCTATGTTGTGATCCATACTCAGTTCCCACAGTGCATTTTCATCACAAGATCATTGGAATTGGTCTGAATCATCTCACTGCTGGAAAGAGCCACATCTATCAGAATTGATCATTGTATAATCTTGCTATTGCCATGTTATAATGATTTGGTCCTCATTTCACTCAGCATCAGTTCATTTAAATCTTTCCAATCTCTCTGAAATCATCCTGCTGGTTGTTTCTTGCAGAACAATCATATTTCATTAATTCATATATCATAACTTATTCAGCCATTCTCTAGCTGATGGGCATCCACTCAATTTCCAGTGTCTTACCACTACAAAAAAGGATGCCACAAACATTTTTTGCACGTGTGGACCATGTGGTCTTGAAGGTACCCTTCCAGTTCTAAATTCTGTGGTTCTATCATCTCTCACTATTTTTTCCTTCCTGATTCTCTCCCCTCCCGTCTCCATTCCTGACTCTCCAGACTTTTCCATCTACAGTAGCTTTCTCAGCCTGGAAGATGCCCTTACCACTCTGCCTCCATCTTCAGTTGGTGAACTCCTCCCAGGAGCTCCATTTTGAGGAAGTACCCAGGACAGGCATGTTCTTACCTCCTGACTCCATGGGCTTTTCCACTTAATAGTCTTCCTTCCCTATTCCTTCCCGCTCTGCTTTTCAGCTCTCATTTGTGTCTACTTCATTAGAAAGAAAGCTTCTTGACTGTCTTTTTCTTTCTTGTTTTGCATTTCCAATGCTTAGCTCTGTGCTTGGCCCATAAGTGCTTAGTAAATGCACTCTCTCTCCATTTCTAATTCCTTTCTGTTGTTGTTTGCCCTTCATTCTCCAAGAGCACCATGACATCAGGAAGGTGATGGCCAGGACATGCAAGTGAAAGGGATTAAGTGCAGGAGGGCTATGCTAGGTCACCTGCCTCACTTTCCCCTCCATATTCACCTGGGTCCAGTGGCAAGACACATATCAGGATCACTGGCCCTTTTTGCTCCTTGAAGATCATTTTGTCAGCTCCCTCATTTTAGAGATGGAAGAAAAGCCCAGAAATAGGTGGGGGGAGGGGGGGAAAGAGTGGGAGAACTTGCCCAATGTAACACAGTTAGTGGCCGAGACAAATCACGATTCCAATTTCCACAACATGTAAAATGTAAGGATTGGATTAGTTGGTCTCCAAGGCCCCTTCAAACTCTATTTTATGATTCTAAAGCTTAATATTAAATCTAGGATTTGAAAGGGATCTTAGAGGTCATCTGGTCTGGCCTCCCTCATTTTTATGTAGGAGGAAAGACAGGAACAGAAAATCCAAGTTCAGAATGTAAAAGACCTGAGGTTCAAACTGAGATCTTCCAATTTTCCGAATTTGTACTTTCAACCACATCGTGCTACCTGATCCTACCTTCCCAAAATCAAGCAAGATTTGATTGGAAATCGAATTGTTGGCTTCTTTACTTTAAAAGCAACTTTTGAATACCTCAGAAAGACATGATTCTTACCTTCAGCACAGATTGTGCAGATCGGAACCACTGGGAAAATTGGAAGTGTTTCTACTTCACTACCTATTCCCATCGTTAGGGAGTAATGCTAGAGAAGAATGGGATTCTTGGCCTCTGCCTCATGGTGCAGAGATCCCCAGCTAGCGTTCTGACACAGATCCTTGGCAGTGCATAGAGATGAGGCCCCTGGCTTTAAAAAAAGCTCTCTGTGCCTGCTTCCATTCCTCAAGGATACTGAAAACCCCTGGATGAAAGGAAAGGAATCCCAGTGTTTTAGAGCTTTAAGGAATTTTAGAAATCATCCAGCCTCATTTTTTCAGATGCAGAAACTGAAAAGGAAAGAAGGCTTGCCCAGGAAATGAGCTTAGAAAGAGGAACCTTTCTAGACCATGTGAGGCTAAGTGGAGCAGGGGGTAGAGGGGGCAAACAGCCCCTTGTCTCCCTAGTCAACAAGGCTCCTAGTATTCCTTGTACTGTTTGTGACAGCAGTCTACAATGGCAGAAGGGCAGCTAATGGCACAATGGATTAAGCATTAAAGTCAGGAAGACTTGAATTCTGAACTGTCACCAGTTCTCTGAATTAAATCCTTTACCTTCTAAAGGACCCATTACACCAACCTTATTCTACTATTGCTGAGAATCAAATGCAGAGCTCTTTGTAAACAGTAACGCTTTATATAGCAACTATTATACAGAAGATTTTTGAGACCTCCATCATGGTCACTACTTTTCAGGCTGTTAGCCTACTTCATAAGGCATGATGCCCAGAATTGAATGTATGACCCTGTACAAGTCACTAAATTTGCTTTGGTTTCCTCAGTGGTAAAATAGGGCTCGCCCTAAAGACTTCTCAGGATTGTTCTAAGGATTAGATATTTGTAAAATCAGTAGATCACAGTGCCTGGTAATTGTAGATGCCTAATGTTTATTCCCTTCCCTATGAATAGTATGGGGGAACTGAAGTTTGGTGGTGGTTGTTTGTCCTTTGTTCTCAAAGCAGGCCATGACATGGGGAGGCGACGCCACAACATGTAAGTGGATTGGATCTGAGTGAGGGAGGGCTGTGCAGGGCCACCTGCCTCACTCGCCCATCTGGGTCCAGAGGCCAGAGATGTATCAGGACAACTGGAGATGGCCCTGGGAAGTTAGGGGTATTATAACTGCCTACCTCCCTTCAATAGCAGTTTCCAATAAATTCTCAAAAGTTGGGAATTAGTAGCAGTTGTGAGAACTTAAGCTCAGATCCTCAAGCTCTACTGTTTTTACAGAAGAAAAATAATTTCAAGTCACTAGAGATGACACAGACAGGTTCACAGAAGACAGGTGTATACATTTAGTGACACTGCTTCCAACTGATGAATATCATAGGGTTTAATGCTGGAAGGGAATTTAGAAATTCTCTAATCTATTCCTTGACATTTTATATAATTAAGGCATGCTCAGGATCTATATTTGTTTATATCATGGTGGACATCATGGGTTTATCATGTTGGAGGAGTTTCATACTTCATGTCAGGAATAGAAAACCCGAGGTTCCTTCAAATTCTAAGAACCTGTGACTATAGCCATCCACTGCTACATTTTTAATGACAAGGCCAATAGAAGGATTGGGTGTACGGGCACACAAAAAAAACAGCATCTCCAAGTCTCTTTCAGTCTGACATCTGCTTAGAGGTTCGCTTGGGAACACTGAGAGTATTTTAGATGTTTACATGAATCTGTCTCATAAAATCCTGAAGTTAATGTCACCTTGTCATCCTTCATAGCTATCTGAGTATTCCAGGCCATGTTTTTCCATGATGGGGTCTAATCCTAGAGGGAAATGCCCTGGGTTTTGTCCCCATCTCTTTCCCTTGCCATCAACAGAAATAAAAAAGTTGGAAATGGAGACAAGTTTGTAGAGGAAAGTCATATATTAAATTTTGAAGTACCAATTTTTTTTTCTCTGTATAGAGAAAAATTATCCATTGGGGATTGAAGACATGGGGTCTATATTTCAAAAGATTAGAACTGGATATATAGATTTTAAAATCAAAAAGGGATAACTGAAGACACAGTAGACAAGCTTGTCAATGGAGAAAATATATAGGAAAGAAGGCCTAGGGCACCACTTTAGTAGCTACCCATACTTAGGGAGTTGGAAGAAAACAGATCCAGTGAAGAGAATACTGTCACAAAAGCCAGAATATTCAGGAGGGGTGTCCTAGCTGCCAAAGAAAGGTCAGGAGGATAAGAACTAAAGAAAAAACAAAAAAAAAACAAACAAACAAAAAAACCCCATTGTATTTGCCATTTAAGAAGTCACTGGTAACCTTAGAGAATATGGTTTTAATAAAGCAGTGAAGATAGAAGACAGAAGGGACAGAATAATTAGTGGGCAATAAGAAAATAGAGGCAGAGACAATATTTCAGGGATTATCAGGGTCAAAGAATGATTTAAAAAAAAATAGCATGATGTGAGCATGTAAGTAGAGAAGCAATCACTAACAAGAGACTGAGACAGAAAGACCAACAGATTGAAGTCTATCCCAACGAACAGAGAAGGGAATGAAATTAAAGATACAAATGGAAGGCTGGCCCACATTATCTACCCAGACCAGAAGAAAAGGGTTGAACAGGGGAAGAGAGGACTAGCAAGAGAGGGGCTTTTATCTTCTTCAAAAAATGGGTAGTCAGATCCTTTGCTAATAAGAGCATGCTGTGTGTGGAGCTGGGGGCTTGCAAAGAAATTTTGAGCAACTACTATGGACATGTGGTAAAATCAATCAAGGATGGATAGGATTGCCATTCAAAACGGCAATTTACAGTAAATGTCCAGTTTTATTAGTAGGCAATTCAATCAGCATGGTTTTGTTATTTCTAGAAGCACTGTGGAATAGAAAAGGTAGCTCCTCCAAAAGGAACTCACTTATTTACCTGCAGAATATGACATAAACCTTGCATCCATTTTGCCTACCTTACCCAGCTATTATAGAAAAGCGAGATAAATATGTGAAAAACTCTTGGTAAACTATCAAGTCCTATGACAATGATTCTAAGACATCCATTACAGTCACCTACTTTCTCAGGTGTCAGCGAAACCCATAAAATACAATGCCCAGAACGAAATATAATCTAGATATGATCTTATTTAAGCATAAGACAGTGAGTCTATTACTTCTATCATTTTGGACATTACACCCTCTACAGCCTAAAATCTCTGTATATAAAGAGGCAGTGTGACACAATGGAAAGGACAGAAAAAGTCCTTGGAACCTGAAAGACTTGGAGTCAAAAAAGAGTTCTGCTTTGCACACTTGCATGAGAAAGAAAACTCCTGGGAGTTCCAGTTTCTTCATCTGAAAAATGGGAAGAACACCTATAGCACCTATAGCACCTATCTCAAAAAGCTGTTATGAAGATCAAATGACATATAAAGTTAACTAAGAAGGGTCAGCTACTATTAGGATTCTCTTCAACTCCAATTTAGGATTTAGTAAAATTGTTTATTCCCTTCTCTATGGAGCTGTGCCTCCATTCTCATTTATCGTTATCTCACTCCCAAGAGACAGTCCTTTCTTCTCATCTCTTTTTAGATTTGGCCTAATGTGACCCACTCTGTAAATTGATTACAAGTTCCTGACTTACATCCATTAGGGAGTACTTTTGCCAAAGTACCAAATATCACAGCTTTTGCAACCTTCTCACTAAAAGAGGGCTCTCCCTCAGGAAACTACTTACTCAAGCTGAAGCTCTTTTCAGCTTTAGCTTCCCTTAATTTATAATTAACAGTAATTGTTCAAGTGTCTTCATCTGTTACAAAGCAGATACTCTGGAAGGTGGGCTTATGTTGCATCATTAGCAACTGCTCTAATTGTTCTATTTAAAAGATCACATAGCAAATCAGCACTTGATCTAGTTAAGCCTACAGATCTCTCACCTTCCTCCTTCCAACAAGGCCCCTCCCTTTCTACATCTGTGCTCTAAGAACTGGAAGAAACTGGCTGTGGGTGCTTAACATACCCACCCAAGGACAAGGCAAGTTCTACTCAGCTCTTCCAGAAGGGCAAGGAGCAAGTCTCATGAGGAAGCATTCCTCCTTGGGGACATTTCATCAGAGGGATTGTTAGTGGCTGTCTTCTAGTGGTCATGAATTCATACTGCTGTGGACTGTTTCTCAGTTCTGCAAATGGGACAGTACAAGGAGGCTCCACTCTTTACCATTTCACATTTCTCTCTTCTGTCATCCCAATAAAGACTTTCTCACAGGCTTCACTTGCTCCTAAAGCAGATTAGTACAATGGAAAGTCTGGAGTCAGGAGGCCTACATATGAATCCTGTAGGGCCTTGATGTTTAATACCTATGTAATCATGGGACAAAATAACCTCCTTCATCTGTAAAAGGAGGGATTGGACTAGATATCCCTAAGGTCCCCTCCAGCTCAACATCTATGAGTCTTTTATTTTCTGAAAGGTGGCCAAGCAAAGGCAAGTCACACATAGTCTTATAATAATTAGTATTATAAGCAAGTACACTATTCCCCCAACCCCCATATAAGGAAACATTTTCTCATTATGGCATTGAGGTGACCCTGGATTCTCAAAGCTTTGATGCCAGAGAAGCACATGATGATTTCAGGTACACAAAGCTAGTGCTGGGCTTGACACTACCTGAAGGACCAGCCTAGCTAACTTAGAGGGATGATTTTTTTGGCTCCAGCAATTCTCAGGGATCATCATTGTCCTAATTTTTTAAGGTATCCAAAGAGGTGTAGCACCTTGTGTAGTCATTCAGTCACTGGGCACAGATATTAGAACTCCTTCCTGACTAAAGTTCTCAAACTCATCTTTATCTGTGAATAGCTTGATGAATATAAATAATAATTGACATTTTATAGCTCCTCAATGTGCAAAGTGCTTTTCATGTATTAGCTTATTTGGGCCTCACAACAACCCTGTGAGGTAGGTTATACAGGAATTATTCCCATTTTAGTGATGAAGAGACTAAGGTTCACACAAGGTCTTTGTGGCTCCAGCCCATTATCCAAGCTGTGCCACTGTGCAAAGCTCTTCCTCAAGTACACTCTCAGCAGTCTGAAGGGAAGTGGTTCCCAACAAGTTAGACTTCAGACATTAGGCAAACACAGAAGAAAGAGAGGTCAAAGAGGAAGTCTAAGCAGGCAGTACATTAGGCATTAGATTTAATTTAGAAAATTGTGATTAAAAACAACCCACTCCAACCCTATGTCCCTTTTGGTGCTGACTCAGAACCTGGCTTCTGTGGCTGTGACATCGACAGTGTCTGTGCAGCATTCCAATCGGACAGGACCATGGGATGACAAACATGCTCTCCACAGTGAGCAATTGGCAAAGAAGACAATGCCCTGGTTATCCAACCCATGGGACCGGGGGAAGAACCCCAGGGGGCCATTCTTGACTGCTTAAAACCTTGATGGTCCCCAGCGGGAAGCACTTGGATTGGGAATCCTTCCCTTTCCTTTTCCCACACTTACATAGCACTATGTGCACTTCCCACCCCCCAGTGAGACCATAAATGGACCCTGAAACTCTTAGGGTTTGACCCCTTGAGACACAGTTCAATGTCTTTAAACCAACCAAAGGTCCGGCCCCTGACTAGTCACATTACAGCCTCCATGTGCAAAATCTTCAAGGCTTCAGAAATCTGGGGACTGGTGTCAATCTGTCCATACATCCCAACCAAAAAGGCCCGATGCAGCAGCACAGCTGCATGCTCTGAAAAAGGAAGCAAAGAAGATGAGGTCAGTTGCCTTGCTGTTTCTGGGATGCCCCAGCTGCCTCTCCAGGGCATCTCTGGCACTCATCCTGGCCAGAAACACAAGCAAAGTGCTCAGGCTCTGCAGTACCATTACCAGGGAACACAGTGGGTGCTTAACCAGTGCAAGACCAGAGGAGAGCGATGCTGACCAGTTTGTCAAAGATTTATTTCTCAAAACAAGAATACAGCTCTCCAGGCCTGAAACCTTTCTTTAAAGAAACAAGGAATTTCCTAGGACCAACTACAGCAGAGGATCCAGGACCCAAAGTTCAGGTGCATAATACTCTCCTCTGCCTAGTAAAATGATCCACCCAAGGTTTCCCAGTTACAGTGGGGGGCCCTTGGGGACAAAAAATTGAAGGGAATCCAATGAAGCAACAGGACTCTACTTCCCAGACACTGGGGACTGGCCTATTAGGGCCAGCCTGGGTGAATGCTGGAAAGGGAAATGGCCCACCTTGGCACAGGAGGGTGTATTCCGGCAGGTTCTTCAGTGCTGTCTGCATCACCTCGAAGTCCCGACTTCCAAGGCAGTACATGAACGTGGGCAGAAAGTCAGCAGCGATGCTACAACACACAGGCAGACTCCCATCAGCACCTCTGTGCCCCTGGCCCTGCCTCACTGTCCTCACAATGATGCCCCTAAAGGTCCACGGAGTGAAGATGAAGGAAGAGGGCCTTCACTATTCACAATACAGAGGATGAATGAGGGCACAAATCCTGGAAGGTTTGGGCTCTATCCTAGCTGGTCTATCTGTGATGAGGTTCCCCACAAATTAAGGATACAAACTACAAGTTTGCTATAAGATAGGACTTTTTCGGCTCTGTTTCATCTCACATGTAATGAGAGAGTTGGATGATCTCCAGCTCTAAAATTCTATTATCAAAATTTACTTCAGAACACACTGGCCTTGGCAAACTTCTCATTTCTGTCCTTTGGACCCCCACAACTCCATGCGACAGTATCCCAGAGATAAGAGCCCGAGCTGATTTCACTTTTTTAGGGGATATATTTCTTTTAAAACTGTTCTATGCAAATGGGATGACTTTGTGACCTGTTATTTTTCTGTGTTGATTTTCATCTTCACTTTTGGTTGAGCTGTTAACTATGCTCTATTACAAGTGTTTTTATATGGGCCAGGCTCCAAACCTTTAGCAAAGGAAGCAATTTGTCAGCAAGTTCATCAATAAAAGATGAGATATATTAGGTGTGTAGAGTGACTTAACTGTCCTTTATTTCTCACCTAGGGTTGTTCTGTATTGAGCGAAGGGCAAGGTTGAAGGCCAGGTTTCGACAAGATTCTTCAGAAGAACTCATCAGCCTCTGCAAGTTGGTCTAAGAAGGAAATGTGAAATTATTATCTGGACTCCTATTTCCACATTGGAAGGTAGATCCCTATACTCAATATGAAATGTGTGAAGAAAAGAGTATTCTGAGTCTTCTTGGGGAGTGGGCCAGAATGGAAATTAATGATGAAGTGCCTGAGATTCATAGAGCGGGGAAACATGGTCGTTTTAGTTGAGGCTCCAAGTCACCATTTCTGTCATTCAAGGAACAGGGCAGCAAAGGAGCTCCTCTCTGTTGCAATGGGAACCCTAGGCTTTTTTTTTGTTGAAGGGATTAAGACACAAAAGAAGTGATCTAGTTGGACATAACTACTGGAAGAATTAATTTCTACAGCACTTACAGAAAAAAAGGACAAGATTTCTGGCCTCCGCCGGGACATCTCATCTATGTCACTCAGAACTTCCAAGATATCTAAATAGAGAGAAAAACAAGCTGAAGGTGTGATAGATTAAAAAAGATATAGAATAGCACCAAACTAAAAGGGAATACAGTTAAGCTCCCCTAAATATCCATTAATTAAGAGGGAACCCACAAAGATCGATGGAGTTGTTCTGTAATGTGTAATGTTTCTTCAAAAAGGCATATTCCAAAGATACACTGTGCATTCCCCCCCATCTATCTCAATGATCAATTTCCTGGACTTAATTTCTCTCCATTTTGTATAAGACCAAAGAGATGTAGGAAATTAGGGGTTCAGAGGTTGGGGGAAGGCTTTCAAGTCATTTTGTTTAAGCTTCTGCTGTAATACTTGAGCTCTTCAAATATCTAAATCAATCCACTATCTTAACTCAGTTGCAAAATTCCCCAATGACGGATCACTCCACACTTAAGTTATTCTAGGGTTTGGCCCATCAAAAACATGACCCCTCACATTTTAGAACAAAACCTGGGGTGTTGTTGGAAATAGCTTGATATCATCTACCACATCTATAATCCCAGGAAATAAAATGGCCTCCTCTCCCTTTCACAATAAATTCTTATAAACACTCCTATTTTTTCAATGATAAGCTAATCTATTAGAATACAAGCTCCTTGAAGACAGGAGCAGGGCTACTTTTTGCCTCTGTATCCTCAGCAGCTAGAATGGTACCTTTCACAAAGGAGATGCTTCATAAATGTTTCATCTGAATTGCTGCTTTCTCCATCCTTTCTGAATATCTATATCAGATTAAGGCTGCTGCTAAAGGGCAGCAGTCACTTCATCTTGTTCAGATAGGCTCTCTCTCCAGCTGCTTACATTGTCTTTCTACCACAGGTCTGACATTGAATAAAAAAATCTCCTTCAGTTAGTTGTCTGCACACATATTTCTGCACATTACTGTGGCTGCTATTCATGCCCACAAAGGAAGGCCTCAGAGCTTTTCTACAACATACACTGTTCTAGAGATACAGATGTAACTGAATACTGCCCAGCCTGTACTTCAACTGGACTCCTTGCTTACCCTCTACGGTTTGGCCCCTGGACAATCTCTTCATATAGGGGGTCATTTCAGCTGCTGTCAGAGGAGTGAAGAGAGAGACACTGACTAAAGGCAGGGAGCCAGCAGAAGTGTCATCTGTAAGGAAATCAATAATGATAACTAATACTTATATGTACTTTTAGTTTTGCAAAACACTTTATGTATATTACTTCCTTAGAACATTATAACAACCCTGCAAAGTAGGAACTACAGAAAATATTGCTCCCATCTTACAAATGGGGAAAATAAGGCTCAGAAAGGTTGACTTGCCTATGGTTACACAGCTACTAAATAGCAGAAAAGGATCTGAACCCAGGTCTGACTCTAGAATCGGGACTCTATACACTACATTGCAATCAGTATGGTTAAAAAAGTCCAGAAAGTTTCTGATCTTACACGTAAAAGTGATTTAACCCAGCCTGCCCCGATGCCAACCAATAATCAGAATGTAGGAAATATAACATGAAAGTTGTTTTTTAAGCATACCAGAAGCTAAATATTCACCTGAATGTTGTTCCATTCAAAAGAGTCGCCTGAACTTATACACTTATTCTACTGTTCAAAACATTTCTGAACTCTTCTAAAATTACCTTCAGAGTTGGCAGTATTTTTTGAAATAAGTGACTTATAGAGAATCCAGTTTCTAAGGGTCAGGATGGTGACACCAAGAGCAAAAGAAGATGCCTGCAACATTTATCTCTTTTGAATGACAAAAACTGGAATTCATCCTAGAATATATTGGCACTGAAAGAGGTATGTTTTATTAGATAGCAATTTCTTAGACAAGGTTTCCTCCTGTCATTTTATGATTTCTTTTTGAACCCATTCCCCTCCATTTAAAACAAAGATTTCAAATGCAATCAAGAATTTTCATTTGGAAAAGTGCTTGGTTCCCATTATGCAGGTACTATATTTGCCTGAGCAGGAAGCCAAGTTCATACTAAATGAATTTTGAGAAATATTCCCACACAAAGTGGAATAAAATATCCTAACAAATTTATGGTTCCTCTATCTTATCAATAACAACTGAGTCCTGGATATATTTTTTTTCCAATACAATCTAAAACCTTCTTCATAGAAACTGGTATCTACTTGACCTTACAGAATAGTGTCCTGTGGTAACCCTTAGAGAGTAGACTTCTCTAAACTTACCATCCCTCTCTTCATCTGAGCCATGGTCAGAAACACTATTCTTGCTAGGAAGACTTAGCCCTGCTAAGAGAGACTTCAGCATCACCAGGTCACCATTGTCTGAAGATAAGTCACTGTGGAGAGAGAAAATACTAGCTCTTAGTTCAATAAAATTCCAACAGGCAGAAGACTTGATAAAGAAAGTTATAATTACAAGGGCTAGAGAAAAAAAAAAAAAAAGAAAAAAAAGGATAGAAGAAAATTTTGTACTAGGGGGACTAGGCAAACCAATGGATAGAGAAGAAAATAAAGTCTAAACAGAATACCAGCAAAACACAGAAAAAGAACATCTCTACAATGGATGTAATGGGCAAAAAAAGCATCTGCCATTCATGTTCTACAATTGAGACCCAAGAATCTTGGCAAAGACTTCCTTTTTCTATATATATATATAGAATTCTATATATATAGAATTAACCATATGGTTAACATAATTTTTAAACTACCCTTTAGTCTCAGACTTGTTGGTTACTGATTTAAAGAGTCTACCTTTCCTAGGCCATCCATCCTCACTGGGACCAATGTATCTACTAAGCCCCAAAACCAGGGAGAGTAAATATCTGAGAGTTCCCAGCTTTCTATATTGGGTCTTTACTTGTGCAGGATGTAAACACTTAGACCCTAGAGAGTAGGCTTTAGTTAAACTTTTTGTTTTGTTACAGAGGTGACACTTACTGGAGTGAGTCAGAATGCTTCTGCAGGAAGGAGATTGCAGCTGGTGCATTGCATGTGATATACTTGTGAATAAGTTGGACAAACTTACTGATGAAGGCAGCAAGGTGACGGGAGGATTTCCTATAATTCTGAAGGAAAGAACCCATGTGAACACATCTCATGATAAACAGAAATGGTAGTATCAAACTCTGCAGATGCTGCTTGCCTAGCTATATATTCCTGCATTTATAGAGACAAAGTCTTCCTTAAAGAAAAACACAAACAGCATGCATTAGTGTACCATGCCCCCAACTTAATCAAAGGCCTTCAAGAGATGATAAAGAAAAGGACAATGGTCACCTACCAGAAGCAATCGAATGAAGGAAAGAAGACAGTCCCAAAGCGCCCTCTGGTGTTCATCTTGGAACACCTGTGGCTGCAGCAGCTCTATGATCCCCAGGACATGAATGAAGAATGTCAGGTGATTCTGTTGCCGAAACTCCTGGAAGTTGAGGTGGGTTCGCCCATGAAGCAGGGCAGCAATCATGGCCAGATGCCTAGAAACAGAGAGACAAAACATTTTGTTTATCCTCACTTCTATTAGGTCACCACAGCCTCACTAATTCAGGTAGGAATTCTTATCTCCATAAGTCTGAACTTTATAATGGGGAATGTGGTCTCCCTTTTAGAGATAAAAGACAAAAGAAGAAATTCTCCCACCCATCACTCAAGAAGCAAAGGAAAAAATGATTAGGACCTCAGCAGCAGGATAGGGTGTGCCACAGCCAATTTTCTACATGCCATGTTGGCATCTGCCACACGGCCCTCAGAAGATCTGGAGTCACTGGTGTCTGCGAGGAGGAGGATGAATCGGTGAACCAGAGCATCAAGCTAAAAGGAAATTTGAGAATTTTAAGCTATGAGGAGTACTACACTAGAGAAGCAACTCTTGACTGATTTTTTTACTTATATCAATCAAACAATGATAGTAGCAGTGAGAGGGTGTAAAGAACGAAACTGCATGGTACTTATAGTTTTAAATGAAACTTATTCCCCTTTCTCCTTAACTTAAAGAAAATAGTTTCCTTGGTACTACTGAATTTATTTTTGGTTGGAGTTTAGTGGTTAAACTAATTTTTCAATACCCAACAGATCAAGTTCCCTAGCAATAAGGCTACACAGAAGTAAATTTCTTTGTTGAACCTTAAGGGTAATAGATTCAAACAACACTCAGTACAGAACTAATTTGCATGGCTATTCATCCTTATCAACTTTAAAACCTGAAAATTGTGACAAAAAAGATGCTTCAAGGTTTCCTAAGGTACCTTGCTAGGATGGGAGTTTAATATAAGGGAGAGTAAGGTCAAAATGCTGTCTGCATCAGATGCAGGTGAGAATAGGGATATAAGGACCTCCATCAAGGTCACTAATCTCCTAATCTATTTTTTCTCCAACCTAGGCAAATACATTTTACATTTTGAAATAGAGGTCTCCAACTTTGGAAGAAAAGAACTGAAAAAAAAAAGTCACTTCTGTCTAAATTATCCAGATAACTTTAAAGCACTAAATTCAAGCGCTAATGAAGCATTAATGGGATAACTGCCTCCATTCTTTTTTTAAACCTGTCACTACAGGTACAATACACCTGACTTGCCTCAGCTGCAGAAAAGAACGGCTCTGCCTCAGATCCACTCACCTTGCAGGTGCTACTACTCGTTGCCCCCTCACTGTTCAACAATGTCTCAGGCATGGGCACCAGGAGTTCTGGCAGCTGCAGATAGAGCTGGAGGAGAAGATCTTGGCAGCGTTTTCCTAACAAGCTGAAAGAGGTAGCATCATTTAAGGTTATATTATTCATTCTAAGGTGCTAAACAGAAGCCTTGAAATTCTTAAGGATGTCTGAAGAGCTTCATGCAATATATTAGGCTCAACTGGGTATCAAACCAACATAAAATCAGTGTCCACCAACATTCAACAGCTCAACATATGCTGGTATCCAACAACTATCACATCCAATCCCTAAGAAACAATCTACCATAAAGGGACAACGACGATATTTCAAAAACCAATGCCAATCATATCCACATTGAAAGTCTGGAAATAAGATGTACCTTTTGATTAGTGGTCATAGTTTAAGAAAAGCAGTCAGGGCCAGAATCCTTGCCAATTACCTTTGCTAACTAAATTACTTTATTCAAGCATAAAGATATCCAAAGAATATTTAGGAGTCCTCACCTGTCTCCCCATTGCTGGATGCTGCCTGTCAGGTACTCTGTTACTTTTTTGATGCTCTCAACATCTCCATGGCAACAGCTAAGCAACAGAGGCAGGCGTGACTGGATAAGATTACATGAGGCATCTTCAATGGTCTGGCTTCTGGTTTCTGACTCAGCTAAGATCAGTTCCACCAAACTTATCAGTTCTGGAGCTTGGACCTGAAGCACAAACTCTTCTCGCCGTTTCTGTAACATAACCCAGAGGGCAGTCAGGAAATAATCCCAAAGGACAGAAATCCAATTTGCTGAAGGATGATGGCTAAGATACTAGACCCCAAACATAAAAATACTCAGTTACATTTCCACTCATTCATCTTGAAAAGCATCATTTGGTACCTGAGGAGTCCGCTGGTCCCTTCCCTGCCAGATGCGAGGAACATGAATACAAGCCCACAGGAAATCCAAAGCAGCAGATGGGTCAAACCTGAGAAAAAATAAAAGAATTCAGGACATAAATATTATTTTAACTTAGAAACAGGAAATAATCTTTAGGAAACTGAATTATGAAAGGGTATATGTGTGGAAAGGGAAGAGGGAGACAGGTAAAAGAGTCTCACCTCTTCACAAAAAGGAATAAAAGATTTAGACTAGTACAAAAAAAAAAAATTGCTCCTTGGGGGAAAATAGTGTTCTCTAGGGAATCTTTACTTCAGAAGCCAAACAGCATAATATTGAGTACCGTGAGGTATTTATGTATTTACTAATGCTTTTTAGTTCTCCAGTGAAAGGTAGCTAAAATACACAAACAAGAAGTCAGTTAAAAATGAACCTGCCAAAAAGAGGTACTGCTCTGTCTGAAGAGAAAAGAATCTTGGGATTCAAGGACATCCCACTTTAAGATCCAGGAACACCTGTATCAGGGACTATGACTATGCATCTACTAGATCTGCCAGCCATAGTCTGTAAATGGCATACACGATATACTGCACTTAAACAAAATCATGCATCATTATTCTCACTGACAATAAGTTTATGTCTTCTATTTATTGACCAACATTCAATCCCAAAGAACTTGTAAGGTTTTGTTTTCCAAAAGCCTGTGTGAAGGTAAATCACAGCCATCATAATGATAGAAGTCACCCTGTTAGCAGTGTATCTCATGCTACAATCAGGAAGGAACAAAAGTCATTTAAAGATAAAAGCCATCTGTAATGATGAAATAAAGCTATAAAACCAGGTTTCCTCATATGTATGAAGAGTACTCACTCACCTTTGTTCTCGGTTTTTGCAAAGCAGAATGTGGATGCACTGATGAAGAGTACTCCAATTAGACTGGTGTGTAAGGAGAGCCAAGAGGTATGGGCGGAAAGACAGCACCTGAGAGCCAGAATGACTTTTGGACTGTGGAGAAAGAAAACCAAAAAAGTTTTCACTTGTCAGTCTAAAATTGGAAAATAAAGTCAGTTTATAAGTACTTTCTGGCTATACCAAACATGGAGCAAAAAACAAAATGTTCTCTTGATAACTTGTCAAAAAAGAGGACAAATAAATATGAACTGGGGAAAAAAATATGAGTAGGATAGATGGAGTTTTCTCAAAAAATAAATAAACTACTAGGTGCTATAGGAATGTTTAATAAGGTTTTATCGAGGAAATCAATTCCTCTCATCTTGCTGCCCATTCAAAAATAGATTGACATTAGATTCACATTAGGCAGCAGAAAACCACATAAACAAATGCTAGAAATGGAAAAAACAGGGTCAGATATTAAGTTACTAATTAAAGTGCAAAACTCTTCTTCCTTTGAGAAATCCATCATATTACTGCTTTTTGTGTATATGTATATGATTTTGTGTACATGATAATGAAATCTTTTCCCATGCTTCTGCTAACAGCTTCCAGAAAGAAACATCTTCCTAGATTAAGTTCAGGCCAAGAGAAGGATTCAAACCTTATTCCAAGAGAAAAGAAGCCTCTGCTGGAGATCAGGGCAGCTGCTGATCACTTCAGGATCCAGCATTTCAAGCCAGTCAATCAGAAGTCCTGAAGAAGGGCCAAGCCAGGCAGTTTCACTGCCACTGAAGAGAAAAAAAACAATTCTAGTGTCACAGAAAGTGTTATTAAAATCAGAGAGTGCTGCTGCTTTCCCTTTCCCATAACTCACCTACAGTTATCCAATTCCTTTTTCCCTGAGGCTTCCTCTCTTTCCTGAAGCAGCAATGAGCTTACAACAGCAACTGGCTTAGTGGAAGGAAACTTGGAGGCAATTTCTGGAGTAGATGAGAAGAGGATAGCCAGGAGCTCCTCAAGATAAGGAGATCTCACCTCTATCAGACCTTGAAGGACTAGAAATATTAAAGAAAAAACACAGTTGGAAATGCTAGCAACCAATAGCACTGTCTGACAACACAGCTATGGAGAAAACCTAAAGTTAGCTCTCCTGAGAAGGCTTAAGAGTATTTCTTGTGGCTTATTTCTAATGTTTAACAGACCATTCCAAATTGTAAATTATCCAACATTTTGATTGGAAAAGTAGCTAGGAATTTTTATTTTTACTTTCTAATGTTATTCCCCCTCTCCCCCTTTAATTTTTAACATGTAGAGCAAAGAGAATTTCTATTCAAACATAAATATGCTGATAAACATTTACTTATTTGAAAGGATTTGTCTGCTTTTCCTAAAGCCATGGGACCTCTGGCTCCTTGGGGGAAAGGAGCAGGATAATATGGTAACAAGGACCTGGATTGAAATTCTGGTTTTACCATTTACTAGCTGTCTGTGTGACAGACATCTGTGTGACAGACAACAGACAATTCTATAACTATTTATGAAGCACTTCCTAATTTTAGAATATTGTCCTAGGAACTGAAGATGAACTCCAAGTAACATTGAGTCTCTGTCCTTGCTGAGACAGAAATGGAAGTAACATTTTTTTTTAGTGGTAAACTAAATACTTTAATTTTAATTTTAAATACTTTAATTCCTATGTCCAAAAGACTATGAAACTGTGCCTATGCTTTAATCTAGCAGAATTTCTACTGGGTGTGTATCCCAAAGAGATCATAAAAGAGGGAAAAGGACCCACATGTACAAAAAATGTTTATAGCAGCTCTTTTTAGAATGGCAAGAAACTGGAAACTGAATAGATGCCCTTCAGTTTGGGAATGACTAAGTTATGGTATATGAATGTAATGGAATATTATTGTTCTATAAGAAATGATGAGTAGGCTGATTTGAGAAAAGCCTAGAAAGACTTATGTGAACATATGCTAAATGAAATGAGCAGAACCAAGAGAACATTGTACACAGTTACAAAAAGATTATGTGATAATTAACTATCTGGACATGGTTCTTCTCAACAATGAGGTAATTCAAGGTAATTCCAATGGAGTATGAAAATGTTTAGAAGAATTGCACATGGTTGGGGAAGAGAGGGAGAAAAATTTGGAACACAAAGTTTTGCAAAGGTATCTGTTGAAAAGTATCTTTACATGTATTTAGAAAAATAAAATACTATTATTAAAAAAAAACAAAACAACAATATAAAAAAAAAAAAAACTCTAGTTCCAGACAGGGAATGGATATGGAGTCTTTCTTGCTCTTTTCTTCCCAGAATCTTGCTGCTACAATCTTGGTTCCATATACCATATACCTTGGTTCCAAAGGATACATCTCTCTTTCCAAGGTCATACGAGCTCTGTGGCCTTCCATGACCACTCTAAGTAGAAGTGTCCCACAGATGGGTTCAAGGCCCTAAAACATACTTTTCTCCATCAATGGTCACAGGAGGGGGATTTCAGCCCAATAATCTCTAATGACCGCCCTTACCCTGGAAACTGTAGACACTTCTGTAGGAAATATGTGCTTCGTCCTGGGTAAACAATCTGAAAAAAATAATGCTACAGCTCTCTATAACTAAAAAGCATATACAGATTGAATTGAAAGACTTCCTCAAACCATATGTACAAGTACTACTTACTCCCTATCCTAATACACTAAAATTATCTGAGATAATCAACAATTTCTCAGTCCTTTGTATTCACTGAACAACCTAGACTCCAAGCTTCCCAATGACAAGACCTCAGATACCAGGCCCAATTAGGAGCTAACTGCACACTCATCTATGAGTAAGGTATTCTAGGCCTATATAATCTCACTTCACTTTAGGATGATAGAAACAAAAATGTTTTTTAACATGCTTTTGAGGACCCAAACATAACTCATTTACTCACTCAGATGTCTGAATCAAATCTGAACCCCAGACAATTGACACTCCCCCCATCTGATGGCTAGCAAACTCTTATTCACTTGAATTATTTCAAAGGCATATTTGTTGAAGTGCAATCTCCTTCCCCACCTAATATTGCCTACTCTCTTCTCCCTACCTACCTCAATCCTATTATCTTCTGCCACCACTATTTCCCTTATTGTACCTTCTGGAATTCTAGGTCAGCTGATAACTTTCCTTCATCTCAGAACTTTCTTACCATCCATATTCTCATATTTAAGAAAACCTCACTCCTTCCTGAAGCCAATGTATCTCTGGCAATCCTCTTCTTTCCTGGCTGCTCTTCTCTCATCCCCTAATACACTAGATCAGGAGGACCAATTTCTCAGTGTCACTGTCAGAACATCCTATTGCCATCATTCACCTTCCACTTGACCCTGTTGCCCCCTCCAAGTTTTTTTTTTACCACTTAATTTTTAGTTTCTTATTATCACGCTAACCTTTCTTCAGATTCTAACACTTTGACTAGTCCCTCCTCTCAAATACTCTCTTTCCTTGGCTTCCTTTTAATTCTTTACTCTCTGAATAGATCAATGGATCTCTATCTTTTTTTTCATATCCAAGTATAAGATTGCTCTGTCCTGAATTCTCTACTCCATTGCTCTCTATGCAATATCTTGGTGATCTTCCATTTCACAGTTCAAAGAACAAGTCCAAAAAGATAACTATCACATTTATCTATTCAGTTCTATTCTATCTCCTGAAATCCAGCCCTAAATTGCCATTCTTGTTGACTCTTTGTAATTCCCATTTCTTATCTATTTGTTAGTTCATCTCTTTAATAATCTTTTCTAGAAATTTCCCAGGAATGGAAGCTCACAAGCTTAGTTTAGAGTCTCTGTGTTTTTTTAAATAGAAACATTTGTCCTGTTCCAATTTTATGTTACGTCTCCTGTTTTCCAAACCTTTCATAGATTTTCATTATCATAATTAACATTTTATAATTATATCAGCCAGTTTTTTCATTAACAGTTCACCTGGGCCACCTTACAAAAACTGTTAAGTGCTTACTAACTCCTTAGTTAAGTAGGAATTTATTAAATGTCTGCTGAATTAAAAACAAGTTGAATCGCTCTGATTCACAGTATCTTCATGTATAAAACAGAGATAATAATGCCTATTATAATGCACAGAATCAGAGGATCAAATCTGGTCATATATATATAAGTACATTATACCTCAAGTAATCTATATGTAAACATGCACACATACACATGTACTTATACATATGTGTGTATATCAGTATATATGGATATACATATTAGTATATATATGTGGACCAGATCTACTAAGATTTCCTTAGTAGAGGGCATGCCTCTACCAATACAATTTGGCATCTGCTCTGTAAATTATAGCCTTAGAATACTGCTTGGCTTTAAGTGACTTGACACTCAAAACTAGTCATGTTAGATGAAGGACTTGAACTCAGGTCTTCCTGACTTCCGCCAACTCAATACATCAGAGTGCCTCTGAAACTGCCACATAAGTCATCTATTATTGGGTCAGTACTCCTCTCTGGAGTGGGATAGATGATCAAGAACCAAAAGGCAATCATGAAGGATAATGATTCCCACCCCCCTCCCTTTTCAGATCAGTTAGGAATATGCTCCTGTCCCCAGTAACATGAAGGTTCCTTCTGCATGGAGTTTGAGATCTCTGGCACTCCCTGGAATTCTCTAAAGGAGACTTCCTCTAGTATAAGATTTACCTTTGCCAATAAGTTCAGGCTCCACACTGCATCTTTCCCCCGACTTCAAGGTAGCAATGATGGCACGCACTGTGGAGCTGACTGCCTCAGAGTCTCGGCGGAAAGCCAATGTTTCAGCCAGGTGCAAGAATCCACCTCGTACTGCAGGAAATCATTTCAGCATTATCACTCTAGCCATAGAAAGGAGATTCCACCCTCTTTAACTCCATATTTGCTTATGGTTGTGGCTACCGCCATTTGCTCCTGACAATCTGTTCCCTCCAGGGGAATGCTACAAAGGGGAAATTATTCCCCTGTGAGCGCACTCTCTGCACTCAAGCAATTCCCCTTTGTACTACACAAGTTCTTTCTCCCTTGGTCAGGGAGACCAGCCTTAAAGGAAATTTTCTCACTCTAGACTCTTAAATTATGAAATCATTCAGCCACATTCTTATTAACACCATTTCGAATGCCTATAGACACAGAAGTTTTGACAAATTCCCCTCAGTTAATGAGAAAATCGTTTTCTCCATATAAGTTAGAAAGAAACTACGAAAAAAAAAAATTCATCAGGAAACTTTTTCTATTTTCAGTGCCACATTTTGCTCCTCCTGATTCTCCATACCATCACTGATCCTGTGTCGTGAAGAGTACTGGGCTGCAAACAATTTGAGCTGGGCCTGGAGAGGGCCATCTTCCACAGCAGGGTTTTCCAGCCACTGCAACATTTGCATAAGGACTTTGAAGAACAGTGAAGAGAAGGCTGTGTCCTGTGGAACACAACGCTGTAAGAGAGTAAAGGACCAAGAATTAGAAGCATGACTCACAGCACACAATTTGTAAGAGAGCAGCACTGATCCAATGGTCAAGAAAGCAATTAACCCCACCTTAAGAGATTAGGTAATGCCTTCTGATTAGTGTACAAAATGGTGTGGTCCATTGTGTCTATACATTACCTACATGATTATCCTTTCCACATAGCAATTTTTCCATCCCAGGGGGTTTTGACAGTATCACAAATTGGCATAAGAAATTAAATGGAAATTTGGGGGGAGTTTTGTGGAAGTTGCAAAAAGGCCAACAGATGACAGAAAAAAAAAATTTAGGAACTCAGAAATGAAAAAATATATATACATATAGTATTGTGTAACGTCAACATAGTTTATCTTTCAGACATATTTCAGACTTCTCTGGTATGAACAGAGGGCCAAAAATTTTTACACAGACTTTTTTAGATTGTGGGAGTGCCATGCCTCTAACTCCTGTGATATGGAAGGGAAAAACTGTAAGAACATGTTACTATTTTTGTTTTTTAAATGAAAATTAAGTATCATCATCACCTAAGTTCTTTTAGAGAAAACTCTTAAAAATCATCATAGCATCATTTGAAACAAATAGGAGCAAGATTTGCTAATCTTAGAGATTAAAAATGATGTTCAAAGGCATTGAGTGTGGCTAAGTATAAACAGTGGCAATGATCAAGACAGCAATAGACCAACTTCCAACACTGACTATGCAAGTATTTTAAGGCCTATTGTGTAATTGGATACCTCAGGACAGAACCCTGTACTGGTTAATGAAGGCGTTTAACAAAAATGCTCCTTGTCCTCAAGAAGCCTCTTACTTAAGAGAGAAGGTAAGACACATGCACAAATACAATACAAATTCAAATACGACAGGCACTTAAGTATTTGAAATCAGGATCTGGGTTTGAATCCAATTCAGTCACAAAGTTAAGCTTTATGACTGTGACAATTTCTCTGGGTCTTAGTTCTGTCAATTATAAAAAAGAGGACTGGATGAGATGACTTCTCAAGTGCTTTAAAGCTCAACAGTTACAATCTTATGAGCAAAGATTAATTCAGTGGGAGGCAGAGTTGGTGAAAGCTTCATGGATACGACACTGAAAAATGGCAAAAATATCAGAGGGAATTTGAGAGTTAAGGACAGTGTGAGCAAAAACACAGAGACAAGAAAAGGCAGGACATATCTACAAAATGGTCAGTAACAGTTTGTTAGGAGTGTAGATTATTTAAAAGGTAAGAATCTGGGATGATGTGAGAAAAACCATCTGGGGCCAGATAATTGATGCCTTTGAACACCTGATTAGCACCCAACACATGCTTTATTCAATAGGCAATGGAGAATCACTGAAGACTTGGAACAGAAAATTGATATGACCTGTGCATTAGGATGATTTAAACTAGCAATAGAGGGTAGAATGGATTGGTAAATAAAGAAACTAGAGATAGAGAAACAGGTCAGCTTGTCAAAATGTTTTAAGTGAAAAGTAACGAAGACCTGAAGTTAAAGTAAGAATAGAGGAAGGAAATAAGAGATAATGAATTTAAAAGATGTTTCAGATGCAGTCACTAATTTTAGTGACTGAGAAAGTTACCAAAGAGAAGAGAAAGGGGGAAGGTAATAAATGATTAAGAACCAAAATTTCCATTTAATAATTCATTTTTCTATATTGATTAAATATCTCTTTGTTCCAAAAACTTGTGGGCTAATACCTTTTCATATGCTCATGATCTGATTCTGATTTTCCTAATAACTATTTAAGTTACTTACCCTAAAAGAATTAATATCTGTTGCTTCATAAAACCACAGGAAGGATAAAGTTGGAATGGTCTGATTTTCTAGGCCAATCCTCCAATATTTAAATAACTGGATTAACTTCCCTTCTTTACATACATAACTTTATTTTAGAATACTCCTTTCCATGTACTGTATGTTTCAACCACACTACTATTGGCTATTCCCTTATTTCAATCCTATATTTTCCCTACTCCATGTCTTTCCACATGCCATCCCCATACTGTACTTCCATCTTCACCTGACTTTTCCTTTCCCTTAAAAGCTTGTCTCCTTTCAAAAAGCTTTTATTGATACTAATGACACATGATTCTTCCCTTTCTGAATCTTAAGTGATTGTTTTTCCTTCCCAAGGCACTTAATCAGGGCAGCTAGGTGGTGCAGTGACTACAGTGCTGAGCCTGGAGTCTGAAAGACTCATGTTCCTAAATTAAAATCTGGCCTCAAAACACTTACTAGCTGTGTGACCCTGTTTGCCTCAGTTTCCTCACTTGTAAAATGAACTGGAGAAGGAAATAGCAAACCAGTCCAATGTCGTTTTCAAGAAAACCCCAAACAGGGTCATGAAGAGTTGGACACAATTGAAATGGCTGAACAGCAAAATGTACTAATCATTTCCTAAAATGTAATATAGTTATCTGTGTATGCTACTTCAGTTTAGCAAGAGGGTACGTTCCAAGACCAAGCATTGTTACAAATGTTTAAAAAAAAAAAACTTGCTGAAATCATAAAGGCTTACCTGGTATTGGTACAGTTGCCGTATCAAGGGGCAGGAAATGAAGTGGTTCCGATGCATTGACATCACCAAGGACCCGCTGTGTGGGGAATTCAATAAGGCTGACAAAGCCTGCAAGAGACGTACTGCTATACCTGTCACTTGAGGGTTTCCCTGACGGACCTTTGCCAATTCCTGCCCCAAAGCTTGCTGGAGGGCCAGGGAAATAGGGCGAGGGTTTGAATTCTGCCATCGAGGATCAGGACTTAGTGTAAAGAGCTAAGACAGAAAAGAGAGAAGGAAAAGTTTTTGAGCAAGGAATAAGAGAATGAAGCTAGGAAATACTTCCTTTCTTTCAGCATATCAGGGAGGTTGGGAGATGTTCTAGCCTTAGAGCTGAATTCCCTCATTCACCTTAAGCCTTTGGTTCAACCTATCCAAACCAATTTTGGCTGCCCATGATAATTCATTCATGAGCCTAAGTTTTTATCAAACTCTACAAAGTTGTTCTATCTCCAAAAAAATACACTTGCACATAAATGCACAAAATGAGTAATAAGCAAGGTGAACCAAGGCTTCTAAAACAAAAGAAGCAAAACTGACCTCACAGGCATCACTAAGACTTGGTAAAATGAGACCCACAACTAGACTATGGTTCTACAAGTATGTATCTTATACAAAAACAACAGAGTAAGTAAAAAGGACAAGGGGAATAAAATAGCATATTATGATCAATTCTTGGAAACAAATCCAGGAGTTAAAGCAGGGAATCATGGCAGAGAACACTAAACAGTTTGCAAAATAGATGCAATACTGTCATTGGAGCAAAATATGACTATATAGATATAAAAAAGGGGCAACTAGGTGGCACAGTGGATAGAGCACCAGCCTTGAATTCAGGAGGACCCGAGTTCAAATCTGGTCTCAGACACTTAACTTCCTAGCTGTGTGACCCTGGGCAAGTCACTTAACCCCAGCCTCAAAAAAAAAAAAGAGAGAGAGAGAGAGAGAGAGAGATAAAAAAGATAATCAACTAAAGAATTAGAGGTATTAGAAATACCTCTCTCTCTTTTCCTTCAGTCCCCAAACATAACAGATAATAATTTCCTGAGTTCTATTAATAATCCTTTAAAGATTAATGAGAGAAATTTTTATTCTGAATCTATTTTACTCCCCTTATCCCTTTTACATGGGTGGTGAAAGATAATGAGGAATCTAGGATGACTCCTAGGTTGTAAGCCTAAGGAATTGGGAGGATGGTGTTGCCCTCTGATGTTAGGATTACTAAGTGAGAACTCAGGTTGTCTGGATAGTGACAAGGTGAGAATTCAGGTTGGACAATTACAAGGTGAGAACTCAGGTTGACTTGATGGAAGGAGCAGGCTCATTGGCTGAGGTGGTTCTTCCCAGAAGCCCTTGCATTATCCCACGCCCATTCTCTGGGAGAATAAAAGAGAGGACTCCCAGAGATAAAGAGAAGACTCTGCATTGCATCAGGCTTGACGGGGCTCTCTGCAGGAAGGGAAGTCACTTCTCTGGACAAGAGTTAACAGCGACTGCCTGGAGACAACCTGAGTTCTCACTTAGTAATCCTAACACTCTATAATAATAGGGAAGGGGAATGGGAAAGAGTTTGGGGGAAAATAATGAGTTCTGTTTTGGACATGCTGAGGAGTAACAATTACTTGGCAGGCTTTGAATCAAACTCTACAGTAAGAATATGCCTTCTGAGTTTTAAGTAAATTAGGACTCTGACTTGGTAATACAGGAAAATAAATGATTGGAATGAGTCAGAGGATAAAATATGCATTATCGTCTTGTCCTTCTGAAGAGAAGGGACTTTTGCTCTTTTCACTGATCTAGTCCCAATACCTGAAGGAACATGCTGGCCAAGTCATCCTCTGGTCCCAGAACCCGGATCTGAGTGATGGCTCGAATCCTCCCTTGGCTCTGTGAATGTTCTGGACTAGTTTTTGGTTTAGGTGCATCTGTACTATCTGGAGGAAGATAAAAACAAAGGTGTTAAAATGACAACCAGTTTCTAAGGATAGAGGAAATGTTTTGAAACCAAAACCATAATGAAAAGAACATTGAATTTTAAAGTCAGCTATGTGACCTCAGGCAAATTACTTTTAACTCATCTCTTTTAAGTCTCACCTGTAAAATAGGGATAAACATTTACACTACCTATCTCGCAAATTTTTTACAAGGATGAAATGAGACAACAAATGTGAATATATTTTGTAACCATAAAATCCTGTATAAACATGAATTAGATGAAGGATGGCGAGTCACAAGCAGCCTCCACTCCAGGGTGCTGAGTAAAACCCCTTAGTATCCCATGTGTTTGTCCTAGTTTGGATCAGGGGGCAGATGTCCACTCAAGGGACAGATATTAATCAGGGAGCAGGGACACTAGTTCAATAATTCAAGATAACAAAAGGAACAGCTATTTAAAAACAAACAAACAAACAAACAAAAAAAAAAAAACACATTCAAGATGCTCACATCAGGCTTAGGAAATTAGATTTTATCTTGTGCATACAGAAACATACCTCGTCGAGAGGGCAAAGAGGCAGTGAGCAGAGAGTGGAAAGTCTGGCCACCTGTGGCTCCTCTTTCATGTTGAACTTCCACTAGATGAGCCATATAATCTGCAAAGCATAATGTCAACAATATAAACATACAAGCATAAAGTATAGCTCTTTCCCACAGAAACCAAAGCTAAAAGACAACTTCCTCTAAGATTGGTTTCCAGCAATGTTCACCAAAAATTTGCAAAGACTCTAGCATCTGAGCTACAAGATCTTTGTTGGCAAAACCTCAGCTAGTGGGACAGAGCATCAAACATAACATTGACACAACAGCTTATGCCCCAAATGTGTCACTCATTAACCTGTCTGGCTTACCTAACAGCTGGGCCAATGAAGCTGGCAATCTGGCATCATAATAGCAATTTAGGCTCCAGAGACCAGACTTTCCTTCTGCAAACCTTGCCTAACTACTCCAACTCACCCTGCTTCCTTTTTTTGAACTCCTTTTGTACTTAAAATCAGTGCCACACAGATTAGCACTTAATTATTCACTAATTACTTCTTGTAAGTTTTATCTCCCCAGTTAGACCACAAGCTCTTTAAGGACAGCACCTTCACCCTCCAGATCTCTTTGGCTCCCCTACTGTGCCCAGTGTCCTGTTCATTGTTCCGCAAACAGTTGACTGACTGCCTGACTGATTGATCCTTGGTTGGACTATGGGATATAGGTGAAGCAGCTCTTACTCTTGTCCATGATGTTTTGCTCCAGGGTCTGAGGATCATGAGACACAGCCTGGTCCAAGTACTGCAGGAGTTTACTCATGCTGGAGACAGGAATTCCAAAAGATTGAACAAAGAGAAGCAGCTGCTGAGGCTCCAGATCCTGCAATGCTAGAATCAACAGATTTCTTCAGCAAACAGAGGAGGGTGAACATTTGGAAGCAGAACAAAAGGGAGACTGGGTAAAGTATAAATAAGAGGGAGAAAAAGAGGTTGGGGAAGCATTGTTTTTTTTCCCGATCTGTACAGCGTAGGCCTTTCTTGCCTCTGGTGACTAGTAGCAGCTGGGCAGTGACTCAGGAAGGTAGGTAAAGAGGAGAAAAAAGTAGCTTCAGAGGCAAGAGTTAAATTCACAGACTTCAAAACTTTAAAAGGTTCATAATTTCATCAGGGTGTTCTCTACGGATATAGTGTGCAACCTTTGGTTGTTTCATGAGTTCTGTGACCAAAATAATTCATCACCTGATAACCAATCTTCAGGTGATGAGCCTCTCCAAACTTATCTAGATTGGTTCCTCAGAAGATATTCAGGGGCTGAGGGCCATACTTAAAGCATTTCCAGAGCAAAGGAAACTCTTTCTAAACTTATGCTTCGCTGGCATAACTACAAAGAATCCAGGATCACTTCCATGCCAGAAGTAGGTTATAAACCCAGCCTCTAATTCCCCTTATCAAAGTCAAGCCAAATATTCCACTTCATAACCCTGTTGGTTACATGATGCTTTTTTTGTGACTCCTGTTTCCCTACAAGGTTAGTGGATATTCATTTTCCATTTACTTTCACCTGGTTCCCACATTCTCAAATAAAACATTTGTAAAACACTTAGTACAGTATCTGGCATACAGTAAATGCTATATAAATACTTATTTCCTTCTCCCCTCCTCTATTACTGTGACACAGGTAGTGTTCCTCTAGGTTAATGGTTCTCAAGTGTGGTCCAGAGAATTTTAGTATCTGAAACCCTTTCAGGGGGGTCTACAAATTCAAAATTAATTTTTAATTCTAATATGGCAAATATCTATAAATATAACCCACATAAATAAAAATTCTTTGGACAGATCCTCATTAATTTTTAATAGTATAAAAATACTGAGAAGAAAAGTTTGAGAACCACTGCTCTATGTTACAGGCTTGCTTTTGGTTCTAATGCCCTGAAAGTAGCATTTTAAATAAAGTTATTAGTTTTTGGAAAAACAAAAACTTCCTTTTGGGATAGGACCTTGCTTAGGTTATTTGTTTTTCTGTACAGAATTTATGAGAATTTCAATTGTGGCTCCTCCAAGATCAAAAAATAATGAATTCACCAAAATTGTCATCTGTCTGCAAGGCCTTCACTGTCATTATCCATACTCACTTCTAAAATTCCTACAACTGCTCACCATGCTCACTCCTTTCCAAAGCTGAGGGGTGACAAAATGGGTACAAACATCATGCTAGGTTTTGGCTGAAAGTATAGGATATGTCAAGTCTGAAGAAAATATTTAAGGAGAACATGCTATGTTCAAATATGGCATGTAAAAAAAGGGAAGAACAGTTTTTCTTTAGCCCCAGAAAGCAGCACAAAGACCAATTACAAAAACGAAGATGCTGGCCTAATATAAGAAATATTTTCCTAATAATTTGAGCTAGATAAATGTGAAATGGGCTTTCTCAGAAGGTAGTGAGTTCTCTGACACTAAAGGACATGTGGCAGCTAGGTGTCTACTTGTCATTCTGTTTAGGAATGGTTTGGTCTAGATGACTCTGACATCCCTTCCCAAACTCTCAGATTCTATGAAATTATTCAAATCACTAATCCAAGAAAACAAAATATATCTAACGTATGTACTCAAAATTCCTCTAAAAGTGAAAAGCAATCAATCAATCCCTAAAAAAATCAATTTAATCAAGAGTTAAGAAAAAGGAAAAGTTTATAATGATTTTGTGCCTGCAGCTTGATTTCTTTTAGGTATATGCTGATTTTCACAGTTCTTAGAAAACCTGGGAACAGTGGTCCAACAGAGAAAAAGCTAAATTTAACTTTATTCAATATTCCCAAGGTGAAAAAGCTCTAGGAATGGCCCATCAAGTGATGAATTGTATTCATAAACTAAATCTGTGTATTTTCTGGAAGACAAGATTCTGGCAATTCCTAAAGTCTCTCAGAGCCTTTTCCTCTTAAACATAGCATCTGAGAGGGATCAAAAAGCACAAATGAATCCAAGATTTAATACCTAGAAACTCTCCATTATTTACTCTCTTTCCAATGAAATGCTCCTGAGACAAAGATGGGCAACTGAGTCTGACTTACCAGCATCCACTAGGCGAGGTACCTCTGAGCGGATCATACGAAGCTTCAGCCAGTCAGGAAGTAGCAGGGCTTCCTCAGATGTATCCACAAGGAAAGCAGTTGGCAAGGGCTTCTTCTCTGGGAACCATATGTCCAGTAAAGCATGGAATTCAGCATCTCCAGCTTCAAAAGAGGCCACAACAAAATAAGCATCATGGTCTAATTCAATTACAAACATTTACACTTTTATACCAGAAGTTGTCGCATGGGTCTTTTTTTTCATGATATGAATGCTTTACTTTGTTTTTAAACAATCTTGTTCATGATGGAATTTAAAAACAAATGTTAATTGAAACCATCATCTTCTACATTTTTTTTCTAGTCCAAAATGAAACCATATTTATGTCAAGGCCAGCATATAAATGATACCATATAAGTACTTGCTTATATTGATTTCAAAGACATGCCCCTATCTTCAACAAATTTATCATCTAAAATTGCCACTCTGTCTTTATTTTACTTTTTTTCACTTTGTTTCTTTTTTTAGTTTATTTATTTTTAATACACATTGTTCTATGAATTATGCTGGGGGAGAAAAATCAAAGCAAATGGGAAAAATCATTGGAGAGAAAAAAAAAAATAGAAAAAAAAAGTGAACATTAGCATTTGTTGATTTACATTCAGTCTCTTTAGTTCTTTCTCTGGTTGCAGATAGCATTTTCTGTCCAAAGTCTATTGGGATTGCTTTGGATCACCAAACTAGAAGAAGCAAGCCTTTCATAGTTGATCATTCCATATTCTTGCTGTTTTTGTGTACAATGTATTCCTGGTTCTGCTTGTTTTGCTCAGTATCAGTTCATGGAAATCTTTCCAGACCTTTCTGTAATCAGTCTGTTCAACATTTTTAATAGAACAATAACATTCTATTACCTTCATGTACCTCAACTTGTTCATCTATTCCCCAATTGATGGGCATCCACTCCTTTTCCAATTCTTTGCTACCACAAAAATTTTTGCACATGTGGGTCCTTTCTCCTTTTTTATGATTTCTTAGGATACAGACCCAGAAATGGTAGTGCTGGGTCAAAGGATATGCAGTTTGCTAGCTCTTTGGATATAGTTCCAGATTGCTCTTCAGAATGGTTGGATCATTTCACAACTTTACCAACAATGCATTAGTGTCTCAGTTTTCCCATGTCTGCTCCAACATTTATCATTTATTTCTGTTATCTTAGCCAATCAGAGGCGTGAGGTGGTACATCAGTTATTTTAATTTACATTTCTCTAATCAATAGTAATTTATGTGGCATGATTTCTTTTAGACTCTAGGCACATGATCCCATTTTGTATCTACAAATTTATTCACATAGCAAAGATCAGAGAGAAGGGGCTAGATCCACCTCTTTGGTCAATTAAGAAAAAAATCCAATGCTCAGGAGATGGTCTCCAAGGGAATTAAAATTTGTAAGTAAAAATAATAGAAGACAATGATATAAACTAAAATCAATCAAACTTCAAAAGAAATAAAATTGTTAAGTGGACATCATCAAGTTACAAATGAACTCTAGTCTTCTATGTGGGACTCAAATATTGCCTTTTAACTGTTCAGAAACGGATGTCAAGAACTCAAGGATCCTATTCTATTTCTTTTCAAGGTTCAAGTAGGAAGCAAAGCTCTAGAGATCCCAACTCACCTTGGGGAGGCCCCAGTGTCAAGAGAATGACCATGGCATGGACTACAAGTATATGCATAGTGGCTGTTTCTCCACTGGTCCATCGAAGAAAGACCTGGTCCTGGGACTCTGACTAGAGGGATAAAAAGGAAGGACAAGTGACCAAAGGAGAAGCCAGCTCACCCCCATTTTATGACTGAAGTATTAAGACGAAAGAGCAACCCCACAAGGAGGCAATTACTTACCCAGCTATACACTTCCTCCCCCTCTTTGCTCTTGCGCATTCGCCTCACATAGCGTGAGAAGATAGAGAGCAGAGCCACTAGTACTGCATCAGACTCTGCGCTGTAGGAAAGTTTTGAAAAGAGGTGGGACATGATGGTAGAGCGCTCAACAATTAGTCGGGCCACATCCTGGGGGGAGAGAGACAACTTTGCACATTCTTCTTGACAGCAACCATCTGATCTACCCCATACATGCTCATCTTCCTTTCGGTCTGACAGCAGAATTTCTCCCTCCCAGCTAGGTTTCTATTACCATAGAAAGCTTTGCCTTCTCTCTTGTATCCCTCATGGGTACTTATACATACTGAAATAAAAGTCTGATTAGCTAACAGGACAGAGCAGGGATATCATAGAGGTATAAAAAGAGTTTAATGCAGAGTTTTTTAATCTGGTACCCATGGTACTTGGTTAAAAAAAAAAAAAAAAATCCCTTAATAATTGTACCTAACCACAATTGGTTTCCTTTATAATATTGTGTATTTTGTTTTATGCATTTAAAAATATTATTCTGAAACCTCCAGAGTTTTCACTAAATTGCCAAAGGGATCTATAAGAATCTCTAGTTTATATTAACACATGGCAACTACAAATACCATCATGGAAAAGGAAAGACAAGAAGAATGAGATAAAGTTTTAAGGCTATAAATGTGACTGCCAGAACTATGAAAGTTAAATGCTGCACCAAGGACTTGAAATGAAATAACCAAGTTATAGGGACTTGCTCAAAATTACACAACCAGTTATGGCAAAGTTAATGAGAGAAAAACCTCAAGTGGTAAGGCTCTATGTCACATAAAGAAGTAGTTAGGTGCACCCAAAGGTTTGAACTACTCTCAAATGATTCAACATAATGACTTCTGAAGTCCCTTCTAACTGCAGATCTATGACCCTACAGTAATTGGCATTGATACAAAATAATCTTTTGGGATGGGATCTCATGTTTAGAATGCTCCCCACAAAGCTTACCCATTCATTCACTATACCATATGTGGTGAAGGATCTGTTTTTGTACAAGTTACCTCCCCTCACTCACTTCCCTCCTCTGGCATGTAAGGTGTCCATGAAAGCAAGGTCAGCCAGATGCAAATTCTAGCAAGTCTCTACAACACAAGCCTGACAGGTTTTGAGTAGTGAATGGGTTATGAACTTCATGCCTGATGTCCAGCACCAACCTACCTAGATCTAGAAAGGCCCATGATCAAAGTGGCCAGCTACAAGGAGATGGAGTATACACATCAATAAAATCACAGATCCTTGAAGTACAGGAGATAGTGACAATGTAGGGAAACCTATGTGACCATGCTTGCCTTGTCACCTCACAAACTGAAGATACCGCGGCTCACCTCACAGCAGTTTATCCTAATTGCAGGCAAAGTGTGTACAAGAACTAAATAACTTTTTTTGAACACTGTTATTTCCAAACATGACATGACAACAGAAAACTTCACAGACATTCACTCCTATTCTGGAACAAGACTAAATTTCACTGATGATAAAATGTTTTCAATCCCTGCTTACCAAAGCAAGATCATTGTGCTGTCCCTGTTCCTCCACTGGGGCATGCTGGGAGAGGTACACGAGGTAGGCACTAATGGTCTGTGGGTCCGTTTCCATGTGGATAGCCTAGAGCAAGAATAGGTTTCCTTGAAACCATTGGCAAAAAAAGGAACTTGATCCTACAGCTACTACTGTTCTCCCTGGTCACCACTAGCATCCCACCCTAGTTCAATACAACCTTCAAAGGGAGCTGGCATCTCTTTCCTCCCTTGATATGCCTCTGCATACTCTCACCTGCTGCAGAGCCAGAGCTGTTGTGTTTCTGACACTATCAAACAGTGGTAATCGTGGCAGATCTCTCAATAGCCACTGGTATCCCTGAAGCATTTCTGAGTCACCTGAGTCTTCTTCCATGGGATGGTCTTTCTCCTCTCCATCACGAAGCCCACCTTCTGACAACACCAAGGACAATCCCTGCAAGTGTACACATAAGAAAGTCATGCCTGAGATTCCATGAAAGTCTGATGTCTTTTGCCAGAAACAATATATTTACAACAGTTTGGATATAGCATGATTTCCAAATAGGATTCTGGAGAAACAGAAATCTGTCATAATTTTACATAGTTTATTTTTTACATACCCATAGGGGGATTTTTTAAAAGACAAAGAACAATTTTCTATCAAACTAGTAGTCTGGGATATATTTTCCTTAATAAGGACCACCAACCTTCCATCAAACTCCCAGTAAATAAAGATAATCTGGTCTATTTTGACAATCTTAAATGAAATGTTTCAGTTCTCATCTAGTGTAGGTATGCCAGACAAGTGAATTTAACGTTTTATATTTTGCCTTTCCTTTCTCATTTTAATAATGTTTTTAACTCCTATAAAAGTAAGCTTTTAATTTTTTTTTAGTATTTTTAAGACATCATTGTAAAGACTCCTACAAGACTATCAATTATGGCTAAAATTATCTGCCTAGCAAGGTATTGAATAAAAGTTTTAATATTGCTAAAGGACAGGATAACATGTTTTGAAGACCACAAAATCCTTTCCCAATTAGTATTCCAATGCGAGTTTTACCTTCATGGCTAATACCCTGGAGGCCACTTGAGAGGAACTAAGGCGACGCAGGAAGTAGTCCAGCACCTCACAGGTGGTCTGTTCATCAGCCTTAGGGCCTAGCAGCAAGTCCTGCAGGCGGCCAAGCAGCTGTCGCTGCTTCTGCTGTCTCTGCAGAGACAGGAGAGGTTGCTTCTGATGAGATTGGAGTGGAGAGACTCGGTTCAGAGCTGAGCTCCTGCCTGAGGGAGCACTGACCTGGCGTTTTTTGGCCCTCTGCTCTTTGCTCTCTCCCTCCTCCTCTTCCTCCCCTGAGGTGACATCATCGGCAGCATCATGAAGCAGGAACTCACACAGACACTGTACTGGCAACACATCCAAGGAACCTTCACTGGATTGAACCAGATCTGCTAACCAGGGCATGGATTGAGAAGAGGCCTATGGATGGAAAAGAGAAAAACATTAACTAAAAGATTTGTCTTCTCTTTGCAGAACACATACACACACTGTCAGAAAGGATATGAGGTGGTTTACAAAGTGAAACAATCTATTAAAAAGAAATGAGATTTTTTTTTCAAGTACAAGACTGAGTAATTGCCGCTAAATAGTGAAAATAGTATCAAAGCCTTTTAGTTCTTTAAGCCTCAAATCTTCCCACAAAGGCTTTCTGTGATAAATAATTCCCTACATACTTCACAAATCTATTATTTCATTAATACAAATATAGTCCATTTGTATAGTTAGTAGGTGTATAGACATAATTTATGTATTTATGTAATCATACGTGTAGCACCATTATATTTAAGAACACCAAAGTGACTCAGCTTTTACTGTTAGCACTACAGACCTTTCACATCCCTAGACTGAAAGCAAACTGCATTTGCCTTCGAAATGCCTTTGGTCCAAATTCTCCATTACCTTCTAGCTCTACTTAAAGCGATTCTTGAATATCCTTGTAGCATTTTAGCCTAACACTATCAAACCTCTTTTTACTCACCTGTCTTTGAATGATGTCAAGGAGAAAGTCTGGGTTTCTGCTCCTACACAGGAGATGACCAAGGCGGAGGGACTGATTAAGTCCTTTCACTTGCTCCAAGATGTGAGGAGGGGGTCTTCGTGGGGAGCCCCTACAAGAGAAAAGGTGAATTAACAAACTTTTGCACAATTACAAACCACTATGCCATATTTCGCAATATGGGATAAAACAAGCCACCCATATGCTAAATGATCTTCTCTTCTTCTTTTGTACTTTTTTTTTTCCTAAAAAAATTATTTGTAATACGGAATGATTCTCTGGAAGAGCAAAAGATATATAGGAAATGATAAATGCAAAATATATCAATAAAGCTCTGTTAAAAAGGGGGAAGCTGGGGGGAAACAATCCATCTAGAGTAAAGGAAAGGGCATCTGGATAGAGATAGTAGAGATCCACAGCTCATTCATGTAATCAGACCTAAAATTTCAGATATGCACTTAAATGGTAGGAGAGAAGGCAGTGAGCACCCTAGAAGTGGGGAAAGGTAGGAAGCAAAAGGATTTCTTATGAAGACTCGGGAAAACTACCCCAGATAGAATGCCTTACTGGGGATCCAAGCTGGTAAGCTGAGACAAAAGGAGGCTGCTGCTCTCAGTGATTGTTTGCTTGGTGGATGCAGCTGCTAGATGTCCCTCAAATGCCAGGATTTCCTGCTTTTCCCGCTGGGAAATCTGGAGTTCTCGATTAATCATCTCAGTCCGGGTCTCCTCATCCGTCAAGGTACAAGGAGGATACGAGTAATTACTAGGGACCAAATGAGAAGAAACTTGTTATCATACCCTGTGTCAAATGATAAGTCCCATTAGACAGCACTGAAGGTCAAAAAGGGTCAAAACTCATAATGATACCACTTTCTTGGCCACAGCTTGAGCTGTCATCATAGAAGCCCCTACAGAGCTATGAAAACACTAACAAAAGCTAAATCTTTTCTAAGATTTTTCAACTTCAAAAAACTTACTATTATCACCACTACTGGTTCAATAATGTCATTCAAGAATACTTCATTAAACTTCTGTGTGTCTTTCCCCATAATTAATACCAAGTTAAAAGGGAGAAAAGAAAATAGAGTACAAAGAGGACTTCTGAATTTGAAAACTCATGATTTACACCATGAATTTTTCTTAACATGGGAGCCTATGAACTTTTCAAAACTTCAATATGATCAGTTCCCTTTGTAAATCTATGTGTTTTAATTTCAAAACATTATTCTGAGAAGGGGTCCATGGGTTTTACCAGACTGCCAATGGGTCCATGATACCAAAAAAAGGTTAATCTTGATCTAGTATAAACTACAGAGGGGAAAAACTTACTTTGTCATCACCATTTCCATCAGCATCTTCAAAGTAGGATATTCTTCCCAAGCTGCCAAACCTAAAGGATAAATACACAGCAATAAGGAGCAGGCAGGTGAAGCACTAGACCAGGTTGTTTTTTAACGGTGTTTATCCATAAAATCAACTAACAGGCATCTGTCAATGCTCAAAAAGTGAGGTCAGGCCTCCATACATTCAATAATTTGGTTTCAGTTTTTCACCTAGTCCTCACTCCTCAGAGATAATCCCCCAAAAGTTAGACTGTAATCCACATTCTACACTGGCACTTAAAATCACCACATTCCAAGAAGTGCTTTTTGTACCATAAAAAGTAGTAAGTATGCTTACCAATATTTTCAGGATTAAATGCAGCTACTACAAGCAGGAGAGGCCATGCCTTCCAGTAAAGGGTTGAAATAGCAAGATTTGGGGGCTTGTATCTAAAATAACAGTGGAGAGTAGCAATCAGAATATATAGCTGCTCTGAAAATAAATACAAAATTTAGCACATAGTCAGATAGGCCATAGCAAAAAGAGGCAACCTGGGACCTTGAAGAGAAAACTACTAATGTTCCCACAGTCTTATGCTGGACTCTGAAACAGTGATTTTAGATATGTACTTTTTTTTTTTGCTCTTATCATTTCCTGGAATGGGCAGCTAGGTGGAACAGTGAATAGGGTGCTGAGCCTCGCGTCAGAAAGACTCATCTTCCTAAGTTCAAATCTAGCTTCAGACACCTGCTATGAGACCCTGGGCAAGTCACTTCACCCTTTTTGCCTCAATTTCATTCTGTAAAATGAACTGGAGAAAGAAATGGCAAACCACTCCTGTATCTTTGCCAAGAAAACCCCAAACTGGGTCATGAAGTCAGATACAATTGAAAACAATTGAACAACATTCAAGAAATGCTACAAAGAATACTTTATTTTTATATTTTGAATTCATTACTTGCAAAATGGGTTCGTAGACCAGTGCTAAAAATTGCTGGCTTCACTCAGTCTAATTTTTACCCTTTATCTATTTATCAAATTTGATCAACATTCACTACAAATTTTAGAAGATCAATAAATATTTGAGTCAATAAATAGAATTTTAGTCATATTTTAATAGTTTTTTGTAGAATATCATATTTGGGCAAAATTATTGTTTAAAGTTTTTTAGTGGAACACAAACATAAAATTGTCCATTTGAATTACTGAATGAAGTCAGACTACTTCCACAGATATCTTCTTTTGAAGAACAATCTAAAAGGATTGTTCTTAATTAAAATATATGAAAACTGAAGTACTTTATGTCACATAATACACACGAAAATTGATGTATGCTAAGAAGTAAATAAAACACACACACTATAAATACGAAGTAATACAAAGGTCCTGTGACTTTTGCAAAAGATGTCACTGACCACCTACTCCTTTTATGTTCCATTTTCTAAGAAGCAAGTACTCCTGGGAGAGAAGGTTATGCTTGCCAGATATAAAGATACATATTCTACTTTAAAAATGTTCACCTTGGCACTTCTTGTTCAAAGTCCTGACATCTAAAGCATCTGTCTAATCTTTCACTTTTTGTATTTTTTGAAAGTCAGATATAAATTGATATTCAAACACATTGTTCTCTTGGGACATAAGGCCACATCTAATTTTAATATTTCAAGCAAACAATGTTTCTGAATTAAAATAGGTCATGAAATCTTAAGTGAACTTACAAATAGATAACTTAAAGCATTGTCAGACATTGACATGTAGGTTTTTTTCCTTTCCTTTTTTAGTTCTATAAGCAGGGAGAAGGTGAAAAGGACTGGTTTTAGGTAATTATGATGCTTTTTTAGTAACATCATCTTATGTTATTATATAACAATTTCATGTAAAATAAATACCTCTTTTATTATAATAAAAAAAAAAAAAGAAGAAAGAAAAAAATGTTCAGCTTGGAGGCTGACCTCTGACCTTACCCAGGAGGGAGCTGGATATTCTCTGGATGATGGTATGTGCACAAGTTCAAAACAGCATCAATCAGCTGAATCCTCTCTACCCTTAGGACTTCCACATCTGAGAAGAAAAGAAAACCCTATTCAAATATATGTAATAAGCATTATTAATTGCTTTGAAATCCTACACCTTATAGTCTGAGATAAGAGTTTGTTGGAATCTGACAATAAGTAACACCCCCAGAGTAAAACTTCCTAGCAAATAAAAAGGGCTAGATAAAAGGTTTGGACATTTACACCTAACCCTTTTCAAAAGAGACAAGTAAAAAATTAAACAGAACTATTGTGGGGGAGACCAATGTCTAGAATGATGACTAAAACTGTGGGGTAAAAAAGACAAATGTCAAGTAGGGGGTCAGCTTTATTGATAAGTCAAAAGAAGCAGCCTTGTGAGAGTCCTAAGAAAACCTTACCGTCTGCCTGCACTGCTGCAGCCCGCTTCACCAAGTGGTCAGCAAGCTCCATGGCATCAGCAGGGCCCAGAGGGAGCTCCCTGGACAGCCCAATCACAAGGATACGCATCAATGTGTCCTCTAAGATGGGAACCTCTGAACAGAGGCGGAGGAAAAAACTGAAATTGGAGAAGGAAGAGGTCACTGCTGTTTTAGTTTAATTTTCAAACCAGTGGGAACTACTGCCCAAAGCCAAAGAGATAATGGTAATTATCGCCATTTGGGGAATTCCCCCAAATCCTAGGACGCTATCTTCATAAGGCTTGCATTTTTTAATAGAATCATTATGAAAATTTGTTTAATTAAGCATAGCTGTAATAAGGGATTTTTTTTTTCTTTTTTCTTAGGGTAGGGATGGGGGGTGTAAAAGAAGAAAAAAATGCTTAAGTGAAAAAAAAAATTTTAAGAGCATATATATATATATTTTTAAAGAACTTAAGTTGAGAATTCCAGTTAGAATCAAAGAGTTCTAAAAACTGTTCAAGTGAAATCTACATTCCACAGCTGTCCCACAGATTGTCTTAAGCTAGAAAAAACAAAGTAAAACTTACTTGCGGTCACTTTCTGGAGGCCAATTGTCCCATTTGTAGTAAGTTTCTGGCTGTTCTGTAAACAGCACTTTGTGGAGGCTGCACAGAGAAGGAAATAAAGAAATTCAACATATAAGAAACTATCATTACAGGCCATTTCCTAAGTTTTAGAGCTCTATCAACACTGGCAGAAATAGATAGCTGACTAAGGACTCAGGAAGACCCAGGTTCAAGACCCCACTTCTGGATATGAAGAATCATTTAACCTCTGTCTTATGTAGTTCTCCAGGACTGTAAACTGAAGAGCAAATGCTGACCTGCATTGGTGGTACCAAGAAGTTAACATTAATATAGTACTTTAAGATGGAAAATACTCTCTTTTGAGCTTTACAAAAACCTTAGGAGGCAGATGGAATTATCATCTCTATTTTACAGATGAGTAAACTGAGATTGAAAGAGGTGAATTGCCTGGAGTCCCATAGTTAGTGTCTACAGCAAGATTTAAACACAGCTCTTCCACACTCCAGATCTAGTGCTCTATACATTGAGCCACCAGCTGTCCCAGGGCCAGTTTCATTACACATCCCAAAATGGAATGAAGAACTCTATCCTAAAGATTTCAGAAGACTTTTCAGTTTACTATGAAGCCTTTAACAAGAATCTCCTCAAGGGTAGGAAGATGCTCTGGAGCTTCTCATAGTCAGTCCCTAATAGTGCCACCCCAAAATGATAACTACTGACAAGTAATTGATATCTAAGCTTCATTTGATATCAGTGTCATAAAACACAATTCCAAACAAGACACAGAACATTCCCTTTGAAACTGAAAAAAAGAGCTACATGAGCCTCCCACTGATAGTGATAGTATTGTCATTTAGTTTGAAAGGACCATTTAACTTTATTTTCACTAGTAGTTCCTAAATGGAAGCAATCAATGAAGAGTGTTCTCTCAATGGTCACCCCTCCACTTGCTCCTGCTGCTCTAATTTGAACCTCCCATCATAGGCTACAAATTGCTGATAAGAAGACACAATCTACAAAAAGAAGGCCTAAGGCAGGTGGTTGTTTTTGTTTTCCAAAGGCAATTGTTGAAAGAAAATCATCAGAGACTCATACCAATGTACATAGTCTTTGGGAGCCAGTTTGCTGATAGAAGGGACAACAGTGTGGAGCCACCAAACAGCATCACGCTGAATTGCAGCTATCTGGTTCTGGAATGATCGTAACACTTCTAGATCTGAAAAAGACAAATAAATATTCAAATGCAACTCCACATTAGCTTAAAAGGGGAGAGAGCAATATATGGTTATTTACTTTAACTTTGCAAACATTTATTAAGTAACCACAGTGAACAGGGCATTGTTCTAGTGTCTGGGGGAGAAGTAACTTTGAATAAAACAGCTCACGCCTTCATGGAGATTAGTCTAATGGGGCATATAATATATAAATGCATCTAGACTGATATAAGATGTGACTTCGTACATTATATGAAGTCTGACTGGGGAAAATCATGACCAACTCTGATCATGAAATTAGTAAAGTCCAAAAACCATTAAGGAATGAGGCTTCATGAAGCTAGCAGTTATACATCAAACCAAGATGCTGGTTTGGAAGAGCACCTCCAATTACTGAATATGAACTAATGTAGATACTTATCCAAGTAAGCTCTAAATGCAAAAAAAATAAAAAAAAATAAAATAAAATAAAATAAAAATGCAAGCTCAGCCTTTGCTCTATTAACATTCCTTGTATTAAGACAAAGCATAGTGAATAGAGAGTAAGACTCAGAGCCAAAAAGACCTGAGTTCAAGTTCTGTCTTGACACATACTAGCTGTAAGTCATTTAACCTCATTACAGTGAGTGTACTAGGCAACTTATCTCTAAAACTATACACTAAGGAGGTGCTAACCTCCATTGGTAGAGGGAATTTCTTTAAGAGCAGTCTTTAAACCAATTAATATTATCTCTCTACGTTAAAAATAAAGTAGACTGATCTTTCTAGGCCTTCTCTACTTAAAATATTACACTGCCAAAGATGAAAGAGGATCAGATATAAAAACTGACATGATAATTACTATAACCTACATAGAATCAGTGTTTTACTTTAGTGCTTAGTTTCAACATAACATTAATCACCCAACAGGTCTTTTTCTAGAGCCTTTATAAGTAATTCTCAAGAGGAAAAAAACCCACAGATCCAAGTCACTACTATAAATGTTACCATCAGCCAAATAGGTCATAACACCTCTCTCTATCCCTATATTAAAATTACAGAAGATCACTATTGCTGAGCCTCCATTTGCTCATTCATGAAAATGAAAGAACCAGACTAAGATCAGTGTTATCAACTCTTATAGCAACAGGATCTCTATGGGCAGCACAATAATTTAGAAAAGCACAAATTAACCTTATCTATGTCTTGCTGTGTTTTTATTTTTCCAAACATTTCTCAATAACATTTGCACATTTAGTTCAGCCTCCCTGGCAGCCTAAGGCCAAACAGATAGTCTGGACATCTCTGGACTAGAGAGCCTTTGAGGCCCCTGCAAATTCAAACTTTCCATGATCCAAAGATTAAAATAATAGCATCAAATTTTAAACAACTAAAATCTATGAATAATCAAATAACACATTTCTCCTTAAAGCTACTATTAGAATCAATAGCCAAACTGATTGAGATGTCATCCACACCCTTTCCATTTGTCTCCTAAACTCCACTGAAGTACTCACAAAGAACGCAATGACCAAAACAGGAACAGTAAAAGAAACCAAGAAAATAATTTCCCAATTAGCCAGCCAGCCCCTGAATCCAAAGCTGAAATGCTTATGTTAACACTTAATTATATTGATAGAAATAAAAAAAGAGAAATCTTCTTCCTTGCTGTTTTTAGCACTCTTCTCTACAAGGCCCCACAATGTTCCCTCAGCTGACTACTTAAAGGTGGGGAGGGGTTTTGGAGGCTTTCCACACACCTCAGTCTCTTGCCACTGCCACTCTTAAACTTCCCATCACCCATTCTTGTCATCAGCCTTGTTTCCAAAAGAAGTCAGTTCTCCAGGACTTACTTTTCTTTTCTCCTTTATCCCATGCAATCCCAGCCTCCTTCACTTGGGCAGTTATGCCCAACATCATGGATACAGCCAGCAGGTCAGTTATGTGGATAACAAAGCGCTCCTAAAACCAAAATATGACTCAGATCAGAAGAGTCTAATATTTTACTTTCCAATACTTTCTCTACATGCTTAACTTGTTAAGATGATATGGCAAGAAATAATCAAGAAATGTATCTACAAGGAGAGAGGTCACATGATAGGATAAATTCCTGAGTTAGGCAAGGGAAGATTGATTTAAATAGTAGAGAAATATATACGTAAAATGAGGGGGGAAATATATTGCATGAATCAAATAAATGAAAGTTGCAGAAGAATTCCAATGCCACCAGGAAAATGAGAAGCCTGTTCCTCATTCAAATTTCACCAAGAAGCTGACTAAAAAAATCAGAATGTACATGAAATGTAGTATTCAATCATAGAAGGTTCCGAGATATAAATACCTTGAATTCCATTTCTAGATATTGTGGTTCCTTGCGTTCCTGCATAAGCCCCAGGCAAAATGCCTGGAAATTAATCTCATGCTTGGTCTGTTTGATTATCTCTCGAAGCAGGGCCCGGGAAGCTCTCAGGTAATCATCTTTATTAGTCAACAAATCCTGGAACACCATTGCTAGGAACTACAACCAAAATTATCAACAAAGTAAAGGTCCTGTTAAAATCATACATAATCTAATGTCTTTAAAAGTCAAGTATTAAATCTATGGCAGTAAAATGCAGAAGGTTCCAAATAGTCTATACTCTACTTAAAATATTAACACTGCCAAAGATGAAAGAGGATCATATATGAAAACTGACATGATAATCACTACAATAATCTACACAGAATCAGTGCTTTACTTTAGTGCTTTGTTTCAACATAACATTAATCATCCAACAGGTCTTTTTCTAGAGCCTTTATAAGTAATTCTCAAGAGGGAAAAAACCACAGATCCAAGTCATTACTATAAATGTTACCATCAGCCAAATAGGTCATAACACCAAAAATCAAATGTCAGGGCTCTGGAAATTAATCTAGCCTGAGATGATATAACTAATTATCTTGCCGTATTTAATTATTGACAGTTTATTAATTAGTTTAAAGATTCTGCTCTTAATTACAAGCTGGATCTCCTGTAGGCTGCTACTTGCTACATCTGAAATGAAAATGACCTACAATCAACCATCAAGGAAAGCTATCGAAGAGCACCTTTGGGGCCAGCTCTGAACTATGCTGCAGCACAGTATACAAGATCTGCATGTTGTTTGGGTTTCTTGCATTTGAGAGTTCATTGAAAATCACAAACTTGACTGTAGTGCCCAGATTATCCCTGTGGGCATTTAGTAGTTCCCTGGAAACAAAACCAAAGACCAAAGTAAATGATTACTAGGAACATGTTACTAGGACAAAATTTTACTTCTCTATATTTACATGCTCTTCTCAAGGTTCTTACCTGACACAGAGCATGTAGTGGTTGAGGAGGACTTTGGGTTTGAGCCGGATTTTGATAAGGCTGGAAATGACCTCCATGTCCTCTGAACCGTGAGTGCCACAGTTCATGCAAACAGACATCAATAGGTCCTGGGCTGGCCTGGTCAACTACAGAGATGAGAGATGAGTAATAATATTGAAGGACACACTGACTTTTCTGGGTCGACATACAGATCCTCATGTACGTGAAGACTATGCTGGACTCCAAAGGAAATTCCTTCCCTTGAGCCAAAGAAACTGCTCACCTTAGGGTTCTGCAGCCACATCTCCAGCCTTTGCACAGCCATTAGCCGCACTTCTTTGTAGCCACAGGTTGCAGTTAGGAGCCGCAGGAGATTCCGAGAGACATTGTCCATAGGCTGTCGACGGTTCAATTGGTCCCGAAGCATGTCAAGGACATACTCTTCCACACTCTCGGCAAGGTCTTCATACCTGAGGAAGAAGAGAGAAGGAAATCCTGTCAACTCAAGTCTAACTCTTCCTATCTTCCAATCAAGTAAGGAAAGGTCTCTGATTCACAGACTCTTAATGCTCAATTAAGAGTAGCTTAACCAAACAGAGAAATAAATGTTCCTTATTCTCAGAAGGAGTGGTCAAGCCCTCCCCTGATCTGTACCATTTTGGTCTCTATTCCTGATTCACAGGCAGCAATCGTGATCAACCTCCACATACCTGGGCATGAGCTGTCCCTCTTGCTCTGGGCTCAACTTCTCCTCTGCAATCAGCAGTTCAGTCTGACTGTCTTCTTCCTCAGTAAGGGATGGATGAGGACTGTTACCTAAATAGACACGGATTCTTATGATACAAACTTCCTTCACCTTTAATTCTGAGGCACCCTCAGCACCTAGATCACACGGCACTTTCTATAAAAAGAAGTTTGTGGCCTCTTTCTTTGGCCCCTACTGTGTGTCAGATATAGAGATAGATAGATATATAGCTGGGTACATATTAAGTGCTAGAAATTCAAAACTAAAGATACAGGACTTGCCCTTAAAGAATATATCTTCTACTAGAGAAATATACCTTCTACATGATGGGAGGCTACATGTGCACAAAAAGTATGCTATCCCACTTTTTTTACTTTTACTTTTCTTGGTTTTTGTTTTTTTTTTGATCTGCACTTTTTTTTGACAACATAAATACAGAAATATGTTTTGCATGACTGCATGTATATACTCTATATCAAATTGCTTGCCTTCTCAAGGAAGCAAGAGAATTTGGAACTCAAAATTGAAATATATATATACATATATATATATAAATATTTACATATAATTAGAAAAAATATTTCTTAAAATAAGAAAAAAGTATGCTACCTGGGACAGGGACAAAGGAGAGCTTTAGACAAAGTTCTATACAAAAAAACTAAGCAGAAAGAAAAGTACTTTATGATCAAAGGGAAGGGAGGAGAGAGTTTTGAGATGTAGGAAAGGAGTACATCAGTGAAGGAATGATTTATGGAGGTGGATAACTGAACTGAACCTTAAAGAATTGAGAATTATCAAACCAAGTTAGAGGTGATGAAGTGCTTCTATACAATCACTAACTTTCACTCTCTTAGTAATTTTAGTCTCTTCTGGCACCTTACCAGCACTGAGGTCTCCTCCACTGCGCCCCATCTCTCCTTGTAACAACATGCTTTTGGGAGGCATCTTGGTGTTAAATGCTGTCTGGATATTATCAACAAAAGTCTTGCAGTGAGGGCTATCCACCCAGATCCGCTCCCCTAGGGAATCTTCAATGTAAACCTGGATAGGATGGCAAGACCAGAAAAATAATCAGATTGAAGAGAGAACACTTTTAATTTGCTCCATATCATTTAAGTATTCTCCTGAATTTCTCTTTTGTTTTAGGAGTAAAGGCAGAACCAACCAAGATTTCTGCTAGATGCTGGGGAAACAGAGGAGGGAGGGATAGAGGAAGCAGTTCCTATCCTCATTCATGGAGCTCACAATCTGACAAGAGGATCTGATTCAAATGTCACTGTACAAGAACTATTGAGAACAATCTAAAAACAGTGCAGCAGTGTGGTATAATGGAAGACTGCAGAGTGTGAAGTCAGAGGACCTGAGTTTGAGTTCCACCTCTACAACTTAACATTGTGTGACCAGAGGTAAGACACTTAAAACTCTTCAGCCATTTTCCTCATCTATAAGATGGAAAATGAGGAAGCTGCTTTAACTGAACACCTTTCAGATTCAATGCTATGGAAAGTACAAGTGCTGTGTGAGATTCAATCATTACTAATAAGGAAATCGAAGTCTGATTTCCTAAAATGAAGTGGCATTTAAGATGGACATCAATAAGCATAAAAGATGGCATTCTAGGCCAGGGGTTCTCAAACTACGGCCCGTAGGCCAAATGTGGCCTGCTGAGGACATTTATGCGGCCTGCCAGGTTATGGCAAACGGGTTGAGGGACAGAAACAGAGTTTGAGTTTTTGTTTTTACTATAGTCCGGCCCTCCAACAGTCTGAGGGACAGTGAACTGGCTCCCTATTTAAAAAGTTTGAGGACCACTATTCTAGGCATAGAGAATAGTATCAATAAATGCAAAGAAATGAAAAAATTCTGAATATATATATAAGAAGCAAGTAGAAATTCAGTTTGTCCAGAGCACAGTGGATGTGTAAGGGACCAGTGTGAAAGGATAGCAAATGTCTAGGTTCTATTTTTAGGACAGGTCATCTTGGGGAAAAGTGGGGAAGGGGTCCCTTTTACTGCAGATCTTCAAGTGGAGGCCAGATAACCACTTGTCAGGTGGGTTAAAAGAGGGATTTATTTATTTTCAGATATTGGTTGGACTTGACAATCTCTAAACTCCTTTCTAATTTTCTGACTATATGATGAGGATGTAAAAGGCCTTGAATGGCAGACTAAGAAAGCCAAACTTTATTCAATTGTCAACAGGGAATCATGAAGGACTGTTTAGAAAGGATTAGATCCGTGCATAAGGAATATTTAATATGGAAATAATGTGAATGACAAAGTGAAATGAGAAGGGACTAGGAAGTAGAAAAACCAGTTTGGAGACTATTGTAGCAGTTGAAGCAGATAGTAATGAGGTCCATGTCTAATGCAGTAGCAATGTTCAAAATAAAAAGGAAGGAATGTGAAAGACATCTGTGGGGCAGATCAAATAGAACTTGGTAACTGATTGAATCTGAAAGATGAGGAAAGATAAAAAGGGGAAAGGAGCAGGGAATAAACTTTTATATAGTGCCTACAATGTGCCAAGAGTCTATACAAAAAGTATCTCATTTGATCCTCACAAGTACCCAGAAGATACTGTTCATTATCCTATTCTTACATTTGAGGAAACTGAAGCAATCACAAGTTAAGTGATTTGTCTAGGGTCACACAGCTAGCAAGCATCTGAAGCAAAGTTAAAGCCAAAGATTCAAACATATGAAAATGGGTGAATGCTGGGTCCAATGACAGAAATAGGGAAGTCAAGAGGAAAACTTAATTTTGGAGGAAAGATGATAAATTGGTTTTAGTCCCAAAGAGTTTGAGATACTACTGAACATCAGCAGCATCTTATAGTGGTTAGTGTCAGACTTAAGAGTTAAGAAGACCTGAGTTGATACTGCTTCTGATAATAGGCAGGTCATTTAATCTGAGTTTCAAATGCTAAATTATAAAATGAGGAGACTGGACTAAATGCCTTCTAAGATCCCTTCCAATTTCTAAATCTGTGATCCTATGATTAAAGTATAGATGTACTGCAGGCCATTGGAAATCTAAGTGTCCAAACACAAAGAAAATTCAGGGCTGGAGGCAGAGATTTAGGAGTTATATGTACAGAAATGACAGTTGAAGCACTAAGGGTGGATAAATAGAATGTAAGCTCTCTAAGGATAAAGTATGTTTTATCTCATTTGTAGATATTCAACAAATACTTAGTGAAATTAAAGAAACAAGGACAATTTAACTCAATGAAGTGAAGTAGAAAGGTAGCTCTTTAGAAACATAGTGATTAGCCTATTATCTGTCTTGGAGTCCTAATATGTCACTCTTCCTTCACCTTAGATAATCCCTTCATCACCTTATACAATAATTTCAAATTACCTTGACAAAGATCTCAGGCCAGTTCTCATCCTCTTCATATGCAGCCATGAGTAGGTTACAAGCTAACACAGAAACCAGGCTGTTTCCTTTGGCTTTGAAGTTAATGGAAGCATCACGACGAAGAAGACTGCACAATGCCTGGAAGAGATCACCCAGAAATCAAACCTTATACATCACAACAAAGGGGAATAATTGTTAAGAGCCAATGTGGGAAATTCTCATTTATCTTGTGCTTTTATATAGCCATTAACATATACCATAATCAATGTGGACTTCAATCAAAGAATAAGACAGGGATTCTCTGAGGACAAAAGTGAGAACTAGAGTTCTCATTAAACTCCATTAAACAGTTTACCACATCTCTTACCTCAATAACTCCCTCTGTGGCAAATATATTGGGTTTGATTTTTGCCAAGTACATCAGGCTCAAGTACAGTGTGGTATCTGGTTTGGCTCGGGTCATTTTAAGTTGTTTCACAGCTCCACACAGTACGCCCTCAATTCTGTCATCATTTCCCTCAGACTCTGAAGCTTCAATCTCATCCAGCAGGACTGTGGGCAGAACTGTCAAAAGCAACCGTGTACTAAGTCAAAGTGAGAAAGCAAAACCAGACACAAAGCTGACTATTTCTTTGGCTATTACTATTTCTCAAGTGATTCTAACTCAAAATTAACTATTTTTAGCATCTTGGTGAAAATCCACATGACTTTGCCATCAAGAACCAAGAAACTACTTAGCATTTAAAAGCACTTTCACATTTTTATACATTGTCTCATTTGGGTCCTCATTACTCTGGTATTTCTCAGTGTAATTTAAAGCAGGGAAGACAGACATGGGGGGGAGGGGTGCTAACCAATAACAATATATCATATCTATATAATATTTTTAACTCTCCCATCGATTGCCTTATTTGCTGTTATATATTATTTGCTTATCATGGCATTAAAAGTCCTTCATGAACCAGTTTCCTTTTATTTTGCAGTACACCTACTCATACATTCTGTCCTAGCCAAATAGGATTATAAACATTCCTCAAACCCCAAATGAACTATTTCTCTTTTCTCAGAATTCTAGTCTTAAAGGGATTCAAAACTCTCAAGTCAGATATGTCACCTCTTCCATGGAGCCTTCCCTGATCCCCTGCAGTTGTTAGCATTCTTTCCCCTCTCAATTCACTATATTTCTACTTATTTGTATATATACTTGTATAAGTACAAGATTCTATACATGTTACATCCAGAGTAAAAAGGGTGACCTCCTTGAGAACAGGGACTGTTTCATTTCTTTCCCTGTAGCTCCAGTGACACGCTCACAGGGCTTGATAAAAATGTTAAATTGGATCAAAGCCACATATTTGTAAAGCTCTGTAAAGTTTACAAAACCTTTTTTCATAAACACGATATCACTTATTCCTTCCATAAAAACCTAATAAGATGAAGAAATGTTTTGTGAAACTGAGGATCAACAGGAATAAATGAATGATCCAAAGTCACACAGAAAGTGAGAGGGTTTCAAGGCTAGGAGTCAGGTCTACTAACACAGAATCCAATGTTCTTTTCACCTAAAAGCTACTAAGAAAAGCAGCTGCATAAAGGAACAAAAAACATTGCTGACTGGGGCCATTGTTCTTCATAATCTTAAATGGATCTTCATCAATGCATTTAATCCTTTTCTTCCCCTTTAACACCCTAGAAGATACCCTGTAGTGACTGTTTCTAACAATTTCTTCAAAATTCCAACCCTTTTTACCATCTCTTCTCTCAAGTTTGTAAAAAAGGTGAAATTGAGGAACTCTTCATAGGAGACTGTTATTTTCTCAGTTTAGCAAGAGATAAGACTCCCTTAAGTCCTCACTCATTCATTTTTCCTTCATTCCAAGCTCAAGAGGATGAAGTGGCCTTCCTATATGCCAAGGTCAATCCTTCCACCTAGGCTCTTAATCCCATCTCATTCTCCAAGACTGTTGCTTGGTCCACTGATTTCTCTCATATTTAGTTTTCCCCTCGGTACTGACTTCTTGCAAGCCTCCAATCCCCTCATTTTACAGATGAGAAAACTAGGCCTGAGGAAAACAAGGCTGTCACAATCTGTTTCTAGCTTATCTTTCCAGAATTACTTCACACTTCAGAATTCTTCATGCCATCTCCTGCATTTGTGCCTTTACTGCTGCCCCAACCTAGAAACACCCTGCTCACTATCACTTCTAATATTCCTTAGCTTCCTCTCAAAGTTCAACTCAGATGTCACCTCCTACCTAATAAAAGTGTTTCCTGATCTCCCCAGTTGTTGGTGCTCTGGCCATTTTCCTCAAATTACCTCATAATTATTTACCTCCTTATGTGACATATCCCTAGTGTAACAAGGCTCAGAACTATTCTTTTTTGTCTTGGTATCCTTAGTACGGTTCTTCGCACATGTCATTCACATTGGTTTACAAAGTACTTTACATACATTCACTGATTTGAGTTTCACAACTCTGTAAAAAGTATTATCTTCCCTATTTCATAATCTAGATCTCTTCTGACTCCACGTTCAATGCTCTTTCCAAAGCACCAAACTACTTCTCAAGTCCCATGGTGACTTACCCAGTGTTAAGAACACAGCAAATGCTCAGGTAGGTACTTTGCTGAACTGATAATTTGTAAGACAGGCTGCCTGGGACAATCTAGGGAAAATTGCTTTACCTTCAATGGGTACCACAGATGGCTCCTTGATAGAGGGGGAAATGGCCCGTTTTTCTGCCACAGCTGCCTCAGCCAGGCGCCCCAGAGCACTGAGTGGAGGAGTGGAGGAAAGCTTGGGACGTTTTGTGAGGCCAGTCAAGGCCGAGGCGCCTGATAAAGCAGACGCAGCATCTCGCTTCCGTTCAGAGGGTAAGCCTGAGGGAGCCGGCTTCAGCAAGGCTACTGTTGCTTTTGACTCATTGGCTTGGCCTTTTGAGCCTAAGGCGATGAAATCCCCAGGAGGAGGGTGCCCTAAGACAAAGAGAAAAAAAAGAAACCATAGAATCCCAGAACTGGCAGGTCCCTTAGAGGCCATCTAATCTTTTCCTAAGGTCCAGAGAGGAAGTAACTGAACCATAACATGGGGAGTAAGTGATATAGAATTAAGTAGTTAAAAAGTTAGAAGTTAAGAAATATTTTTTAACCCACAATCAACGTTCCTTCCATTATATCACGCCTCTCTTAAAATCAAGGCTTCAAAGGGCAGTTTAAGATATCAAAGCAGCCATGGTCGTGGGTGGTACTTTTGGAGGTTCATTTCCTAAATGTCTTGGGCATTTTGGTGACTCCTAGTATACTGTTAGTACTATGTTAGCCACCGTTAAAAAACCAGGAATTTGCCCCGACAAACACTATCACTTTTTGATGTGTGGTAGAATGCTTTAAAGTTTGCAAAACACTTGACATAAGCTCACTTCTGCCTTGTGAAACATTATATCCTGGGACATTGTTCTGTTTTCTGACTGAGGGGGGAGGATGCATGGACTGCCCATGGTTGCAGGACTGCTGAGTCCCAGGGCAGAGATGCAGGCCCGAGTCTTTTCTCAGTCGGGCCCTTACTTGGTGCTGCAACAATGGTAGTGCTGTTGTGAGCTGAGACTCTAGGAAACTGTGCAAGAGTTTCTGCAAGAAGTTTCAGAACTCATGGAATGCTCTTAAGAATCTAAATCCAAGGTCTCAAACCGAGATCCAAGATCAGAAGAGACTCCAGATTCAGGCTTATTTATTAGTTCATAGAATTTGTCATCTACGACAGAAGCGAATCCCCTCTTGGGGATCGCCAGCTTCGAGCCCCTCATTTTACAAATGAGGAGACTGAGGCACAAAGGAATTAAAGAGACTGGTCAGCCAGGGATCTCTTCACTGCTCCAGGTGGTTTCCGGGCCGACGTCCCATTTCACAGATGGGGAAACTGAGGCTCTGTGGATGCTCACCGGAAGGCTTGGCCACGGCGCTGGGCCTGCGGACCGTGGTCGGCTTGGCTCGGTTCATCTTGCCCAGTTTGGCGTTCCCGGGGGCTGCGGGGTCGCCTGCAGAGAGAGCAGGTTGGAGGGGAGAGGGGCGGGAGTCAGGCGGGCTAGAGCGAGGACGCGGCCCGGAGCAGGCCGCCACTTTGGGGGGGGGTCCCCAACACCCCTACGGTGGCTCAGAAGGCCAAGGGGGGCAATGGGCGGGGGCGGGGGGGTATGGGGAGCGGGGAGGTCAGAAAAGCCGAAGGGGAGGTTCCCCGAGGAGGATTATGGGAAGGTGGGGGTGCACGGCGTCCCAGGAAGAGGCAGCCAGGCGGGGCCTGGGGAAGCAGACGTCTCAGAGCCGGCGAAGGGAGCCCGAGGTCGGAGCCCCGGCGGTGGCGTGTCCCGGCCAATGCACCCAACTCACCCACCTACAGCCCACAACACGGACCCTCAGTTTTGCCGCCGCCGCCGCCACCGCCACCCCCGCCACCGCCGCGCCGGATCCGGAAACTCATCTGCCTCCTCTCGCTCGCTCGCTCTCTCCGTCTCTCTCGCTCTTTCTTTCTTTCCTTCTCTCCCTCTTCTCTCTCTCTCCCCCCACCTCGAGTTCCGCGCCGTCCCGGAACCAAAATAGCTCGGAGGAGCATGGGATTGGGATGGAGGCGGGGACGGGGAGGCTGGGCGGAGTCTACGCAGTGCCCACAGCGCCGCCACGGCGTCTCGCGGCCTGGAGGCGGAACTGCAGCTTGGCGCCGGGCTGCTCCGCCCTTCCCCCGGAGCTGTTTATCCCGAAGCCGAGATGCCCCCGGAGCCGGGGGGGGTGCAGCCGCTCCTGGTGCCTCCTGGTGCCTTCCTCCGCGCTGGCTGCCCTTCTCCTTTCCGCGCCCCCGGACTCCCCGCTCTGCGCTCCGTCAGCCTTCCCGGGACGCCCCCGGCGGTGGGAGGGGCCCGAGGAGGATCGGAAGTGGGTAGGAGCCGCAGTGAATTTCCTGGTGCGGAATGCCGCAGGAGCGTCCCCCCTCCGCTCCCGGCGGAGCGAGCGAAGCGCGGCCTTAAAGGGGCTCCTTCCCCTCCGCCGCCGGAGTCCGAACCCTGCCTCTGGCCGCCGGCCTGCGGGACCTTGCCTCAGCCGCTCCGTGCTCCCAGACTCAGCCGCGCTGGGGGAGGGAGCTCCTCCCGGGAGTCCTCCACACGTTCAAGTGCAAATCAGCACTCCCCTCCCCCTCTCTGCCCCTCCCCCCAAAAAAGCCGGCAGCCCACGCCAGAAACGTCCAGCTTTGTGAAAATGCCATTGATTTTGGGGTGAGAAGAGGAGGATTCTAATCCACTCCCTCATCCGAAACTTTCCTCCCTGCTCTATCCGCGGCTCTTCTCCCCCATTCATTCCTCTGTCACTCTACCGCTCTATGACTTGCCGTGGCTCCCTTTTGCCTTAACTATCATTCAGGGCCCTCCACAACCTCCTCCAACTTGTCTGTTCTCTCAATGCTCTTACTTATGTACCGGATAAATGAGACCCCGTCCTACGTCATCCCGCTCTCCCACACCTGCACGCTGTTTCATGCCCAGACCGCACTCCTCCTCCCCGCCTTCGCTGGACCCCTTCCTTTTGATGTCCGTTTCAGGTGCTGCCTCCTCTGGGGCCTTTCCTGCGAATCCCGTCCCTGTGAGTGATCTTTCCTATGCAATAATCACATCCGGTTTGTGTTTTTTTCTGTCCCCCATCACCAGCGAAGAGCACCTGCGCCCAAAGAAAAAAGACCTCAAGTACCTGAGATGTGAATATTCCCTCACGGGTTTTATTAATGTTTTTACACCAAGCAACTAAAGCATCACACAGGTATATTCACAGTGTGTTTTGGACGTGTGAGAATCCCGCCCCCAGGTCTGCGTGCCTCTTTTTGTGCCCTCCAGGCTTTCCGAGGCCGCACAGACTTTCACAGGTAGTCTGACCATGATGAGCCCCCCAGAATAATGACAAGCCCACCCACCCACCGCTAAGGTATCTGGGTATCTTCTTCCATAGAGTATATATACAGGCACTGCCTGGGAATAGTCTAGAACAAAGTCACTAGGAATAGATTCTTTTCTTCCATGAAATACTGTCTTTTCATCAAATTTCAGCAGCAGGAAAGACCAGCATTTCTGAGGTCAAATGAATGGCATACACTCCCCACTTGTTGGACGGAGGGAATCTATGTCTATGCGTGAAGCGCAAACAAGTTTTGAAATGGAAAACCCTGTCGGGGGTCCTCTAGAGAACCCATCCCAGTGGGCAGTCTGACACATCACAGTTCTGGGTCATGGGGAAAGGAGGGTCTGGGACTTTAAAGCCTTTAATGGAGATTAGGGCAGTGTCTGCTGTCTGGTTTGGAAAGGGACGATAGTTCCTGAGCTGTTACACACAGGGAGGCCTTCCAGCAGCCGATGCATCACTGACACCGGGCGTCTCCATTTTAGGCTCGTTTGTTACACACTCATACAGACACACACAGACACGTCCATTTGCACTTTGGGATGCAGTAAGCAAGGGCTGGAAGTCTTCCCCAGTCCTAGGCACGAATTCTGGGAGCTCAACGCCACCGTACGGAGAAGGACCGGCTGAGGTTCAAGTGAAGGCCACTCATGCTGAGAACCTGTGGGACAGGAGAGTTCATTTTAGTGAGTCACACTTCTTAGTAAGAATCCTTTTGGCCATGGCCTGGCCCCGTGTCCAGGGGGCACAGGATTCAGGGAAGGAGAGCTTAACAAGGGCAGCCAGAAAACATGTTGGGAACATGCACTCTGCACACAATTTGTATCACATGTATAAACGTTATTTCCTCCAATGTGTGCCAGCTCCTGAAGGCAGTGACTATTTCATTTTTGTGTCAAGTCAAGAAACATTAAGTACCTAATACGTGCCAGAACTGACAGGGAAATAAAGAAAAGCAAAAACAGGCCTTCACTCCAAGGAGCTTAAAGTCTAATAAATAAAATTCTATTCTATACAGAATACAGTTTTTGTTTCTGTATCCCCAGCACTTTGCACAGAGTAGATAATAAATGCATATTGAATGAGTGAATCAATGCTCTTTGCAGCACGAAGTTTTAAGACCAGAAATATGGCCCAATTCCCTAAGCAGAAAGATAACTGATCTTGAAGGGAAAAACGAAGTTCACTGGAGAAGCTTCCAGATCATGTAACAGTTGTTGTAGCCCAGAAAGGGATACAAGGGTTACAGGCATTGTGGGAGTTAGGGATGAGAACTGACAGGTCTAAAAGAGAAAGAAATTGGGGAGGAGACAAGAAATAGATTTTACCTGGTTGTCCAAGTAGGAGAAGGGGATTTCTTGGCCATTAACAGTGACCACCTGAGGCTGTTTCTGTACTCCATAGACTGTCAATCCATCCACTGTGATATAAATAGCTTCCAAACTGCAGTGAAGGACCGTGGATGTGAAAATATTCTGTGAATGAGAAACAGCTGAACATTGAAATAACCATACCTATGAGCTGAAGGTAGAGCTATGTTCTCTGTCCCTCTCAGGTTAGAGGCACTGCCTTCTCTCTTTTGTCCCTTTCCCTGCCCTGGTTTGACATAGCTTCCCATACCTTTGCTTGAAGCTTTTTTAAAAAAAATAATATACTTTTTATATTTTACCCTAAGCAACCAAAAGCATTACACAAGTATATTTACAGGCTGTTTCAGACCATGTGAGAATTCCTGACCCCCGGGTCTGCACGCTTCTTTTTGTGCTCCCCAGGCTTTCCAAGGTTGCACAGACTTTTAGCATGATGAGCACAAATGCCACCTCAAAAAGGCTTTCATAAGGCCTTTGATGATTATGCAGTGCCTTGTTTCTTCCTGAATTACCTTATATTTTAAAATTTGACTTAATATGTATTTATTTTAGATGCAAACACACTCATATTTTTTTTCATATAGAATGTGAGATCTTTGAAGAATTTCCTTTTTATCTTTCTATTTTTCTATATCATAGGGACTTAATAAATGTTTATTATCAATTGATTCAAGTCACACTTGCTTGATAAAACCTCCTTTCCTTTCCTTTTTTCTCTCCCTTATCCAAATTTTTATTGTCCAAGCTATGCATAACAATAGACTGGCCTCTGGTTCTAGATAATCAGCACTTTTAACACTAGAACTACCTTCTGCCAGCTATATAGTACTTTAAAAGTGATTTAATTTGACTATACCTGTGAGACGTTAAATACTACATAGGAATAGTTGCCTCTTTCAAAGGTGTCCAGGCTCTCCCCATCATCCCAGAAAAGGTCCCCCCAGGCTGTGCCCTCCTGGGACAGAGCAGCTACCAGAAGCAAGGGGTTCCCACTGCTCATCCAGCTGGTGATGTCTGGTTTCTGAGATTGACAAAGAGAAATAAAAATCAACCTAGTGGACATGTGCTGAATGTGCTAGTTCTCAGGGCATGGATGAGCATTAAGGAAAGACTGCTCATACAGGACCTGAGAATGTAGGAGGCTGATGATCATGGCTCTGCCATTTACTGCCTGCCTGATGTTAGGTGAGTAACTTAACCTTTCCGACCTTCATGATCTTCATCCATAAAATGAAGGGTGTAGGCTAGATCAGTGGAGTCAAATTCAAATAGAAATGGAGGCCACTAAGTTGTCCACAAGGATCTCTACAGACTATATAATTGACTTAGCTTTAAAATATAATATTTATGTTTTATTGAATTTTTAATTTTTTTCAATATTTTCTGATTACATTTTAATCTGATTTGGACAGCACTTGGGAGTGTTAGGACCCAAATGTTTGATGTCTCTGGACTTGATAACCTCTAAATTTCTCTTATATGGCACAAAGGTCTCTGACAGAATACAAAATAGAAGAAATGTATTTAAATCATAAATGATACAAACTAGAAATATGGAAGAATTTGTTGGCTGTAAGAGACATAAAATTGCCAGTGGAAGTCATGGAATCTCCTCAAAAATTTTTAATGGAATAGCTATTTTCAAATGACCAGGACAGCTCAAAGCAAGAGACTGGACACAATGAATTGTCAAGTTACTGTCAATTCAAGGATTCATGATTAGGGAACATCTCTCTCACAGGCTCCCAGCAACTCTGGAGGAGTAGGAAAGGAAGTCAGGGAAGAAAATCCTGGGGTCTCTCCAAGATACCAGAATCCTACCTGGGTGGGGAGGACAGCACCTTCACGAATATGTACATTTATATGGTTAAGAGGAGCTGCCAGCTTCACTTCTTCTCCTTGGCTTTGCAGAGATGAACCCTGAGTGAATACAGGGAGAAATCGTTCCTTGAGCCACAAGAATTGGGAGTTTGGGCGCAGCTAGACAGCACTGGCTCTGAAGTTAGACTTGAGTTCAAATCTCACCACAAACACTTTACACTTACTAGCTGTGTGTCCCTGGCAAAGAATTGGGACTTTCTCAAAAGGTACCTCTTGGAGGAGAAGTTTTTCTCTGTCTCTCTCTGCCCTTCTCTTTCTTTCTTGTCTTTCCTCTATTCTCTCTCCCCTCTTATCCCTATTGGTCTTTCTGTCTCTCACTTGTGACCACAAAAATATGTTTGGAAAGCAGAATCTATGTATGTGGTTATATGAGGAAACCACTTTATAACTGTTTAGAAACCGTTCTGTTTTGGTTCTGCATGCTCCTCCATCCAATCCATCCTTCAAACAGCTGCCTGATTAATCTTTTTTTAGTTCATTATCCCAATCATATTACTCCTATGCTCCATACACTTCAGTGGTTCTATTATCTGCCAAGTAAAAATAAAAATTCCTTACCCTGGCAATCAAGGCCCTTCACAAGGCCCTTTGCAAATCTATCTTTCCAGTCTTATTTCATGACTTCCTTCCATTTGAGCTACACTAGTTAATGCATACTACTAGCTGTCTCCAATTCATAGCCATGGCAATGTAGGGGATAGAACACTATACTTGGACCTTGCAAGACTTGAATTTGAATCCTACCTCAGATAACTTCCTAGTTCTATGACTTTGACCACATAACTTAATCTTTTATCCTCAGTTTCCAAGTCTATAAAATGGAGATATAATAGCACCTATCTTACATTATTGTTATAAGATAATGTGAAATCTATATAAAGCACTTTGTGAATTTTAATTTTCCATATAAATGCTAGTTATTACTAATATTAATAGAAGCAAAACAAGGAATACTAGCTAAAAACACATGAAGTTTAGAAAAGTACCACACCATAGCAAATTATTTACATGTACTTATTATGTCTTGTGATAGTCAATATCCTTTAAAAAATACATGAAAACATGTTTAACCTAAGGGAGGAGGTAGGTGGAGAGGGAGGGAGAAAAATTTGGGACACAAGGTTTTGCAAGAGTGTATTATTACATGTATTTTGAAAAATAAAAAGCTATAATTATTTTTAAAATGATGTGAAAAGTTGAGTATTTACTATTAGTTCAATAGGAAGCATACTTTATTTAAAAAAAAAAAAAACCCACAAATGATTATAATATTCCTTTAACTCTATGCTCTTAGTTTTCCTTGCTTGAAAAAAGTTATTAAAATTGAAGGCAAATGAATGAATGGATAACAAATTTAAGATATAGTATCTTAGGAGGAAATAATCAGTCTCTACAGGGATGGCTTAATAAACTCACAGATTATAAAGTGACAGAAAATAGCACTGTATGTGAGCCCATCTGCCATTTTGTGACAATTATGAAACATTTATTTTTGAGGCTCTTAAACTTTACTGCAGAGAGCAAGTGAGATTATTATGGAGAGATACTAAACTTGTATTTTATCCTCTTATTCATAAGTCTATGATTCTTCCTGATGGAGGTCTGAGGAGGAAGGGGCCTTTGAGTACCCTGGCCCCTTAGCACAGGAGTCCTGCCAAAGGCATATGGAAAAAGTACACAGATTTCAATCCCTCTCCCTGGCCAGGTCTTTCCATGTCAGCCAGGACCATCTAACCCTGCTACTTACCGTGTAATAGTCATACCACACCCCACGGGGGAAGTAGCCAATCACTGCATCTTCACCTGGCTCCAGGACAGGGGTCACCAAGAGACTCCGTCCCCACAAGAACTGCCGATCCAGGGCATAGGTGTTTGTGTCTTGTGGAAATCTGAAGGAAAAGTCGGGCCCCCACATGCCGTATTATCCCTTTATAGGAATACATCCTACTTAGATAGGTGTTTCTCTGCAGACACAAATGTGCACATGGACTCATACACATCTATGGCTTATGTTCAACATGCACACTCAGTATGTACAGTCTTGAAGGGAGGATTTCCCACTTCAGCTGCCCTGCTGTCCTCCCCCAAACTACTTCCAGGCACACAAAAAGCAGTGTCCCCCCCCACCCCGACCCTGTCCCTCTAAGTCCCCGGAGACCCCCGGGGCCCGCTGCTGTGCTCACTCGAAGAAGAGGGGCCGGGCCACGGTGTCGCCCCGGCGGTGGGCATGGTGGAAGAGGGTGTAGAGGTAGGGCAGAAGGGCATATCGGGTCATAAGGGCTCCTTTCATGGCTGTCCGCGCCGGAGGGCTGAATACCGTTGGATCCTGGGCCTGTGGAGGCAGAAGCAAATCAGCGGGACTGGCCCCCTCAGGAACAGACAGTTACACTTGGGATCTCAACCCAACCATTCCTTCCTGATCCGTGACAGGGACTCTTTGCTCTGCTCCAGCCGGCCGACTTGCCAGGACAGATGGGCGTTCCCACGTCTCTGTCTCCCTGGGCCCACAGCGGACACTCAGGGAAGGTCATCCATGCCCTGGATGGTGCTGACAAAGGCAGATACCAGGAGAGCTTTGGTCTCACTAAGAGAATGCAGAGGGCTCCACCGTTTCTCTCCCCTTATACCTGCCCTTCTCTTGCCCCCACTCCTCTCCGTCAGGCCATATGGTAACTCGAGGTAGGCACTGGATGGGTAGGAGCTATGGACCGCAGCCAACAGAGACTTACCCTTGACTTTCAGTCTCCCTGAGCAGGAGCAGGGAATAGGCATGCCATAAAACCATGGGAGTAAATTCAATTTGGAAAGAACCTGGGAGCCAGATTTTCACCTTGCAGTAAAGGAAACTAAAGCCCAATAAATTTAGTAAGTGACTGGGAAGGATTGAAACCAGGTCTTCCTGCCTTCGTGCTTCATTTCCCACTCTCTGCTGCCTATTCAAAGTTCAGTTCAAGACTTACTTCCTCCATTAAGTCCTCCCTAAGGTCCGCTCTGAGCCTTCCTTTACATCACTTCCCCTATGCACCTATACATTCCACAAGGTCAAAACTAGCCACAATTTTAAAGCAAACCTTAGTGCATCCCAAACCACTCCCTTTACCTTTCAGGTATTATGTCCTCCCCCTACCCCTATCTTCACCCTTCAATAAATCAGAAATGATATAAGGAAAAGATTTAAAACTAATAAGACTAAGTGTATCGCCTTTCCCAGGAGTTTCCATTTAAAGGAATGAATCAGTAATGGACAAGTTTTCAGGCACCCACCAGCCGGTGTGGGTAAGAACTGTTTGGAAACCTTCTTAGCATCCCTAAATTGTACCTCTTCTGCCTACTGGTTACGCTAGTCCTGGTAGTCTCTTGAATACCTCTTGGTTCCTGGGTTTTCCCACCTCCAGAGCTCCAGGGCCTTCATTCCTTCTATTCCTACCTCTAAGGTGCCTCCCATAGCACTGGGCACACGAGGGCCACTCAGGGAAGGTCACACATCCCCATCAGATCTATAATGAGGGCAGAAACCAGAAGACACAGGAGCAATTCTGGCCCCAATTAAGAAGGTCAAGGGGCTCAAAAATTCAAAGGAAAAAAAAAAGTCTAGCTCTAGTTCAGTCTCATGACTTTTTTGTTGTCATTCTGCTTAGAGGGAGCTAGGTGATGAATAGTGAGCTGGGCCTGAAGTCCGGAAGATGAGTTCAAATCCAGCCTTGGCTATTTATTAGCTGTGTGACTCTGAATAAGTTACTTAACCTCTGTCTGTCTCAACTGTAAAATAAGGATAATAATAGCACCGATCTTCCTGTGCTGTTGTGAGAATCATGTGAGGTAATATGTATAAAGCCCAAAGTGTAGTAGGTGCTTAATGTTTATCTCATTTCTTTTGTTTTGGTGCTTAATAAATACAGTAGGTGCCTAATAAATGTTTATTTAACTTCTTCTCTCTGGGTTAGGTTATACCAGCAAGGCTCTTCTTGCTTCAGTTTCTCCAGCAACCAGTCTTGAAAAATACCACCCTCAGGAGCAGCTAGGTGGCGCAGTGGATAGAGCACTGGCCCTAGAGTCAAGAGGGCCTAAGTTTAAATTCAACCTTACATACTTAATACTAGCTGTGTGACCCTGAGCAAATCACTTAACCCCAATTGCCTAGCCAAAAAAGAAAAAGAATAAAAAGAAAAATACCATCCTTCCTCCTACCTCAGTCACCTGGCAAAAGTCCTAGATCTGGAGTCAGAGGAGCTGACTTCAAATCCTAATCCTGTTATTGCCTTCCTTGCTATAGTTCTTCATCTGTAAAATGAGCTGGAGAAAGAAATGGCAAACCGCGCCAACATCTCCGTCAAGAAAACTCCAACTGAGGCCACAAAGAATTGGACAGGACTGAAAAACGACTTACACAACAAAAACTCTTTTGCTATATTTTTTCTATTTCTTACATGCACTGTCTCAAATAATCTGAAACTTCCAATGACTGCAATTTGCATTTCTTTATATTGCCCCAGCAAACCTTCCCTGGTCTCCAGTCACTAATGAAATGACTCTTCCTCAAAGCTCACCTTGTAGCTCTGATTCGTTCCCCTCCCATCTTCTCCAGCATATTACCCTGTTATCATCTCCCCTTCTTCCTAATTTTCAATCTTCCTTTCTGTTCCTTCATTCCCTACAGCCTAAAAATATACCTGTCTTCCTTCTCCCTTAAAAACAAATCCCTTAGTAAGTCCTATCAATCTCTCAAGCTACATCATCTTTCATCCTTTTTTACCTTCTCAGCCAAACCCTTGGATAAAGCCATCTGTGTTTATTGACCTCATTTCCTCTGCTCTCTCTCTTAAATCCCAGACAATCTGGCTTATTACCTCATCAATCAAATGCATTTCCACCTTCACCAAGAGTTTTTAATTGCCAAATATGCCCACTTCTTTCCAATGCTTATCTTTCTTGACATCTGCAAGATTCAGCCCTGTTGGCCACATGCTTCTCCTGTATACTCTTTCCTTTCTGAGTTTTCATCTCTTGGTTGTCCTCCTATCTAAGTGCTCTTTCTCAGCCTCCTTTGTTGGTTTATCATCCACCACAAATACTCTAACTAGAGGTTTACCCTCTTGGGCCCTCTTCTCCCACTACACACTTTCTTGATGCTCATGGGTTTAAGTACCATGTTTATTCTAATGACTTCAGAGCTATATTTCCAAACTTATTCTCTCTCCTTAAATCCAGGTCTATACCATACCTATCTACTGGACATTTCAAATGAGATTTGAATCTATTATCTTTCCCCACCAAATCCATCTCTTCTTTCAAATTCTTATGTTTCCATCAAAGATGCCATCATCCTTCTAGCCACTTACAGTCCACCCTCCTCACAGCTGCCATGAATTCCCACATATAAATTCAATAAATTCCCATGGCTCCCTATTGCTTCTAGTAGCAAATATTATCTCCACTACTTATCTTTTTAAGTCTTTCATAACCTGGTTCTAATATGCCTTCCCAACTTTGTCATTTTATTCTCCTTCCCACATCTATGAAAATGGGTTCCTTGCTCTTCCCCAAATATGGCATTACACCTCACATCTCTATTTCATGGATGTCCTCCATGCCAGAAATATACTCTTACACTTTCTCCTCCTTCTTTTTAAAATACATTGTTTCCTTCAATGTTCCTCAAAAATCTTTTCAAGAGCCTCCTTCTATATTCTTGATTGCCCTTGAAATCATCTTGTATTTACTTTAATTATATCTTACATATATTTGTCTCCCCTCAAAAATAACACTGTACCTTTTTGTTTATATCTTGTCTGTACCTAAATATGTGCCTATTATCTTCCTTGGATGGACTACATAGTCCTTGAGGGGAGGGACAATTTTTGTTTTTTATCTTTGTATACCCAACACTTAGCACACAGTAGGCTAATGTGATTAGCTGACTGATTGATTAGTAGTGCTCCAATAAATACTTTTTGATTGCTGATTGATTGAGAGCATGTGAAGTATTAGAGTCACTTAAGCATTCCCCTTGAAATGCTATTTGTCAAGCCTGAGCTCCTCCCAGAGTCACCTGCACATCTTTGGCATTGTGGTTTCGGGCAAAAGGATAAAAGGCTCCAAGCTGCATCCATCGAGTACATAATTCTTCAGTGGTAGACCCTGAAAACCCACAGATATCGGCTCCAACCAAGGGAATCCCAAAGAGATTGAAGTTTAGCAAACCTGGAAATGGAGAGAGAACTCAATCAAAACTAATGAAAGCAAAACTAACATTTGTGTAAGGCTTGAGTGGCAAGAGGGAAAAAAAGGACTTCAGAGTATGGGCCTCAGAAAACACTAGGTTTGAACCCCACCTCTGTCTTACTGTATGATTTAGAGCTCATTATCACTTTTTTTCTGGGTCTCATTTTTCTTCTTCAGTAAAACAGAATACAAAGCTACCTTCTCTTCTTCTCAAGAGCAGCAGGTAAATATGGATGAGAAGCCCTTGGCATGTATTAGTCACAAAGAAACAGCTGCTTGGATTGTAGAAAAAGGAAAAAGTCAAGGTGATTTCCAAGAGCAGCTCACAGCCTTAGAAACTTGGTTATTCTGAGGAATGTTTTGTAGAACATGGAATGTCAGGGCTGGAAGAGGCCTGAAGTTCAAGGGCTCTGGGACTGGCTGGAGAGGCTCTCAGTTGAGTTTTACCTGGTATTGACCAGTACATGTCCTTCCATTCACTCCTGTTGTCTCCCAGCCAGTGCCCAGAGTAGCGGCCCTGACTGGGAAAGGTGGATCGGGAAATGACAAATGGGCGCTTCCCACGGATAGCAATCAGGGCACTGAAAGACAAAAAAAAAAAAAAAAGAAAAAAAAAAAAGCCAACGGACTCAGAAATTTCAAGGACTGGAGAATCACAGGAGGTATCAACTTGTTACTAAACCCAAACCCTGCCACACTATTCAGTCCCTCAGTCACAAAGATGAGTCAAGTCAACAAGCACCTTCTCTGCCAGGCACTGCGCTAAGTCTAAGAAATAGAAAAAAAGGCAAAATCAGTGTATGCCCTCCAAAACGTACAACCTAATGGGGGAGATATGTAAAACAATTATGTGAGTAAAATATATAGAGATAAATTAGACATAATCCCATAAAGGAGGCATTAGCATTAAGATTGATGATGGGGATTGGAAAAAGCTTGCAGAAAATGAAAAGAATTCTAAAGAATGACTTAGTCTTTTCGGAAGACACTGTAGTTTTATTCCCTGTGAACATCCCTCTCCTTCCAAGGCACATAGGTCTTTTTTTCTTAAAACAAGTACTTGGATAAATACAAGAAATGAGATGCTTATGTGGAAATGGCACGTGTATTAGTAATTTTATAGCAAGACTTTAGATTTATCAGTAAAAAATAGATTAGGTTAGATCAGAAAAGAACTCTTTTAGGTATGTGGGGAAGACTATGTGGAAGGTAGGGATGGAGACTCTGAGCCAATGGTTAGGAGAAGCACATGCTAGAGTCTGTCTATAGCATAATTCTAATCTCTGTAAGTGACCCTGAGATTGCTCAAGAGAAGGTGAGAACAAGCAGGCTATTGCCTAAGACAACAAGGATAATGTTATAGGATCACTGTTATTAAAAGTCCTTTAGGGACTTTAGCTATGGTAACCTACATGTGGAAAAATACTGTCTGGCCAAGAGGAGAAATCTTCCAGATTTCCAATTCAGGGTTTAAAATAAAGAGATTATTAAAAAAAAAAAAAAATTAGTAGAGAGGGCACTGGACATGGAATCAGGTAGCCCTGGATTCAAATCCTGCCTTAATACTTGCAAGACGGGTGAGCCTGACAAGTCCTCTCAGTTTCCTTATATGTTAAATGAAGAGATTGTATTCAATGGTGTCTAAGGTCCCAAGGGCCAGTGGCACTCAAGATACCTTTCCTATTAAGTTCTCTCTACCTTACAAACCAGACCTCCAGAGACCATGCCTTGGGGCAGCTCTGAACTCCATGGGACCAAACTTGTTCATTCCAGCCACCTTCTAACTTCCCCTCCTCTTGCTACCTCTTCTTAAAGAACTAGAACAGAATCAACACCATTATTGCTGGAAAAGGGATTTCAATGGCATTCTTGTTATTTCACCTCGAATCTCTAAGACTTCCAAACCAAAATGCCTTTCCCTAATAATAATGATAATAACAGTTAGCATTTACATAGTGCTTTAAGGTTAGCCAAGCACTTTACAAATACTACCTCATTTTAGGAGCTACTACTCTCCTATGTCTTGCCTCTTTCATTAGATTTTAAAGCTCTCTGAGGAAAAAAAAAAAAGGCTTGTCTCACTTTTGTATTTGTATCCCTAAAGTTTGGGCAAATAGCAAAAGCTTAATAAATGATTTTTCATTCATCCATTTTAAAGGGTTACACAAAATAGTAAAATATTTTAAAACTAGATGGCCTCTTAAGATCTTTCCACTTGTAAATTTTTATGGAGGGCAGAGACCACCTATATAGTTTCTTCTTTGGAGTCCTCTCCTCATTGCCAAAAATGAGTTAGACAATATCATTTAATATTGATGCTGATGAAAATGATAAGGAAATGATGATGATGCTAATCCCAAATGTAAATAATTAAAAGAGGGGAGTAATAGTGATATATTCAGGGTAGCAGTTTCTAGTTCCAAACAATGTGTGTGATACTGAGATTGATGTAGGCACCAAATGTTGGATTCAATCATGTGAAGAATTCACAATAGTCACTTTCTTGGGCAAAAAATAGTTAATTTAGAAAAAGTTACAGACAAAATGAAGAGATTCAATGGACACCAGGAATGGTAAATATGAAATAGAGTTGGGAAAGCATATAATTAGCAAGGAAAGGGATTTTCACAACAACTAATAATGGAAGGGACAAGCTCTCTAGTGCAACTCACAATTAATCAGGAGAAAGGGTATACGCCAAGAAGTGAGACTATACCCTTAACTAGCAGACTAAATCCATAGAGGAGTTCAGCAGCCTAAAAGTTAGCTAAAAGAAGGAGAAAGACGCCCTGAGCCATAATGGGGCAATGAGAAGAAAGATACCAGGAGGCATGGGGAAGGGGCAAGGAGAGAGACACAGAAGCAGAATTCTGAGGCAGACTGCTCCAAAAGATTCAGCAAAGATGGCATGACAGATTTACAGGGGACATGTGTCCTTCAGGGTTTGACATAATTCACATTTCTGGCTGGACACAGAAAGGTGGGGCTATCCATGACCTCCACAGAGCGTGGGACTATAAAATTAAACTATTCCCAAGACCTTATCAGTCGTGTTCATAATAATGTTTTCCTAGTCTCCATTGCCAGTCATAACACCCCTCTGCCACCACTACCACTCACTACCACCACCATCACCAAAAAAACAAACAAACAAAAAGAGAATACCAAGACTACAAAGTTTCCATACACCCCTCTCTCTCCACGATACTTGTTTCCAGTTTATATTACTTACTATCAGTGATGTGAAAGGACAGATTTCAATCAGTTGACAAATCAGTTGTACCATCATATCTCATCATCCAAACACCATTGCATAATCTCACCTGGCAGTGGCTTTAGCTTCCATCAGCCCATACAAGTTATGAAGGTTGTAGTGGGAGGAGAGCCTTTGCTTTGCAGAGGCACAGATTGTCTTGGCAAATAAAGATCCTCCCAGCACGGCTGCCAGAGAAACAGGAAAATAAAAATTGTTTACAAGCAAGAGACTTCTCACCTAATCAAGGGCACTGCATTGGAAAGGGCCTGAGAGAGAACAGAGGAAGCGGGTTGCTAAGTGTAAGTTCTGAGGCAGAAACATTCCTCCGTCCTATCTCATCCTTACCAGGTTTGTAGGGTGGATTATCCAATTCTCCAGAAGTACAACCATCCACTGAACCATCCTGGAAGTTAGATGGCTCATTCATGTCCTAGATACAGAGACAGACACTGTGGACTCGTGGGAAAGGATACCTCAAGCCTACCTAGATAGGACTTAAACATTCACTTAAAAAAAATTTTCAATAGTATTTTGTTTTTTCAAATATCTATAAAAATGGTTTTCAACGCTCATTTTTGTAAGGCTTTGTGTTCCAATTTTTTCTCTCTCCCTCCCTTCCTTCCCCTCTCCCCAAGACAGCAAGTAATCTGATATAGGTTAAATAAAACATTCACTTTCAACATTAGATAACCAGAAAATTCTGGTAGCAGAGTCTATAGCATGGTACCTTATACTGTACACTCAGAGCTTAGCTCCCAGGTGCATTCTTGTAACCCAGCTTTAGTTACACGGTTACTTTCTCTTTCCAAGTGATCCTCTAGTATATCTTTTGGGAGGGGCATGAGGCAATTGGGATTAAGTGACTTGCCCAGGATCATAGAGCTAGTAAGCTTAAGTGTCTGAGGCCAGATTTAAACTCGGGTCCCCCTGACTTTAGGGTCAGTGCTCTATCTGCTTACCATCTAGCTACCCCTGACTTGGACCTCTTAAGGTTTCTTTGGGGTAACAATACTCAGTAAGGGACACAGAGGCACCTGCAGCCAAGCAGGTATAAAGATGTAAAAGGTATAAGGTCTAAAGCTATAAAGATGGGTTACATTCTAGAGACCTAAAGCCACAGAGTGACTACCATGAGGAGATTTCATTCATTTATTTTTAGATGAAGGATTTCAAATTAGACAAAGGCTAATAGAAATGATATAAACGTTCCAATTATTTGAAATATGCCCTTCCTCTGGCAGAAGCACTATTATTTAACAGTGCTGAAGCATTAATAGCCTACCAGGGCTGGATGGTGAGGAAGAGGTTGGAATCCTTGCCCTATGCAAGGAGAAGAAACTTACAATCCAGAGTCCATCAAAGGGAACTTTGGCGTGGAATACATTCAGGTTCTCTAGCCACCACTGATGCGTCTCTGGGTTGGAGAAGTCAGGGAATGCAGTGAGACCGGGCCACACCTACCACACAGCCCATGAAACCAAGAGTAAATACCTTCTCCCAAACACCCACGGTCCTCTACCCTTTAACCCACTTCCCTTCTCTCCCCAGGGCAGAGGTACTCAAAATGGAGCCTAGCAAGTTGTTTTTTAAAAATGTTTTGAGAACTGTATTTTATGATATTGGTTCCCTTTACACTCCTTTTTATTTTGTTATGCATTTAAAAACATCGCTCTGAGAAGTGGTCTATAGACTTCATCATAATGCTCAAGAGGTCCAAGACACAAGATTGACAAGACCCTTGTGCTAGGGCATATTCTTTTGGTCAAGCAGAGCTTTAGACAATCTTATTCCATCAAACTGTGTGCTCCAGAAGCAGAAAGGGGAAGAAAGAAGGATGTTAAATCAGCTACTATTTTGGGGGGAAAAGCATCAAACCAGTCAAGATTTATAGTGAAATTCTGATATCTAAGGCAGCTAGGTGTTATCCCCAACACTTTAGCCAATTTTATATATACAAATATATATATATATGAGAGAGATCACACACTGAGTCTAAAGATTACAGAGTAACCCCACTGGCACCACTAATTTCCCTAATCATGCCCAGATATTTCCCATCAATCTGGGACTAGCCCATCTCTTGAGCGTTATTTATGTTCTATACCTATCAAATGCAGCTTTTCTCTCACCTGTCCAATCAATGGCTGCCCGTTGGTGTTGTTAATGAAGATCCCTTTTTTCAAACCTTCATCATAAGGTGCATAAGTGCCAGCAGGCTGACTGCTGCTGATGGCAGGATCCTGGAAAGACATTTGGGAAGCAGCAGTTACAATTTGGGGCAACATCTGGCAGAAATCTTGGCTCTAAAAAGGAATATTATAATCAGTCTGGAAGCTACAGAGAGTCCACTGGCTAACTCTCCTTATCTTGAAAAGAAGACAGCTTCCCTGATTTAGAAGAATGAATTAAGTGGAGAGCCCTGTATATGATGTCTGTATTGTTTCAATGTATTGTTTAGTCTTGTTGAGGTCCTGGGTTATTAAGTGAAGTTGACAGAAGGAGCCTCCTCTCGAGAATCGGTTTAACCTTATAGTCCCGCCCTCTGAAGAGGTGGTGGGTACCTCCCCTTGCTATGTCCAGTCAGAAATCCAAGTTATGTCAAACCCCCAAGGTTAAATTTCCCCATAAATCAGTGCATGGCTCACACCATCTTTGTTGAATCCCTTTTGGGTCAGCCGTTAGGGTTCTGTCTCATGGTATCATTCTATTCACCCTTCTTCATGTCTCATGGTGATTTCTCCTTCTTATAGTCTTTTAGGATGCTAAATTCCTCCACGAATTAGCCTGTCAATCAAGGGTATACTCCCACCTCATGGAGTATTTCCTTTCTACTGGATTGGGAGTTCCACTAGGGAACTTGTCTTTTCCATAGTTAATTGTTGAAATCTCTTTCCTTGGTAACCTATTGCTCTCCCAAATCTATTTCATATTTACCATTTCTGATGTGTGTTGTATCTCTTCATCTTGCCTGTAACCTCTTCTCCTCTATAAACCTACCTTTACCAAAGACAAAGTCCATTGACATGATTGAACCCCAAACACAAAGACTGATGTCTTACTAAATTATTTTTGTTTTCTTGTTACTCTTCTCCTTCCTTTTTTTTTTTTTTTTTTTTTTTTTTTTTTTTTAAGGTATGACCTTCTGAGAAGAGGTACAGAATCTGGGGGAGGGGAAAAAGATATCAATACAAACTTTTTTTAAAGAAAGAATGCAATTACTTAAGTATCTGTGAAAATATCTTTATATTTAAGCACTCCTTCCCATGAGGATCATGGTAGATCGTGGTACTGTGGAGCAATAGGAAAGTTGCCTGAATGCCCAAAGAGATTGAAACAGAAGAGAATTCCAATCTAGAAATGACCTGCTTTAAATCAGCTATGAGTTTTCAGCCCATGAATCCAGTTAACACTGGGGTCATGAGAGCAAACTGCTTGACCAGCTCCTGGCTCCCTGTTTGGTGTTTGCTTCTGGTTATACAAGTCATTTAAGGCTTGGCTGGAACTCCAGTTGTGCAAGAAGAATATTGAGTGTTTTCCTTTTGAAAAGTAGCATGCTGGGGAAATCCCTAAACCACCCAAACTAGCTGGAAGGGCGAGCTTTGAAATTGGTGATCACAGGGGAAATGGAAAAGCAAGGAATGTGTCGTATTTCCCTTGGGCAAACTCATAAAAAGAAGCTGGTTACATCCTAAAAATTCAAATCCTAGCAGTGGCTCTATCTTAAGGGAATTTTATTTATTTATAATTGAAGGATTTCATATTAGACAAGCAAAGGCTTGAAAAGAACCATAGCATTCAAGAGGTAGAAAAGACCTGTGACAAGTCTATGTTATTTCCTCTTACCAAGAAGTGAAAGATCACACAGCTAATTAGTGACAAAGCCTCTCAAGTCTATGTTCCCATGAAGGCAAGGACAAAGCTACTTATATTTCTTTCCTGAAAGTGGGAGGGAGGATGATTAATTCTGCTTGGGGTGACTGAGTTCTCTGAAGGTCAGCTAACTCTTCCTATCACAAGAGAAATTATTTCCTTATGGCATTAAGACAGTCACTGTTGCTTTTGGGAGGTATCATACTACTACAGAAAGTAAACTGATTCTGGAGTCAAAAGATCTGATTACTAATCATTTCTAAGATACTACCCATGTGACCTTATCCTCCCTGAGCCTCAGGGCTCTTCTGTAAAATGTGGGACAAAATGGTCTCTCACATGTCTTTAGTCAAATAGTCTGGTGGTTTCCATTCAGTAGTTCCTAATGCATTCGTGACAATGTTAATGATGTTTGTGTTAAAAATTCTTTAGTTGTGCCTTAAGCAGTAAATAATTGCCCAATCCTGTTATGAATATATTTTTCTCTCTGTGTCAACAAACATGTGCATATTTGAAACATCACAGGTTTGTTTCTTCAATGATTTGAAATCATCTTCATCATGTGCACAATTATTTTGGTATTCATACAACAGTTACATTTTGAGCACTTGGGACTAAGGGCAACAAGTTTTTGCTTTTTTTCTCAATCTGTCATCAAAATGTTTTCAAACTATCACAAAGATTTAACATTTGAGTGCAAACTGATTCCTAACAGGATCAGATGCTTGTAAAACCTCATCAGTTGTATACATCATACTTCTTAATCATAAACTAACTTATTCTTAGAAAATTGTGGTCAGGTCAGTTTCCCAGATTGTCTAGTTAGCATCTTTAAAGAGAGCTAAAACAACCTTGTGGGAACTTCCCAGACTGTCTCATTAAGCACAGAATGATGAAAAGATGGAGCTCCTCCAGCTTTTTCAATGTTCAACCTGGATGGGAAACTCAGGTTTCCCAGACTATCTTTGGGACAGTCTCAACATCTCAGAACACATCCTTGTTACTCCCTAGATCCCACCTTTATCTTCCCCCTTCCCTCTAAGCTATAAAAGTCAGCCCTTTCCAAAAGCATGTCTCTTTTTCTTGTGACTTTTAGTCTTTTCTGGCAAAGAGAATGCCATTGTGATTTTGTCACATGTTTCTTGGGCCTCTCAAACTAGGAATTGCTCTCCTGATCCTCTTCAACCAATACCTTGTGACCATTTGTATTCTTGAAGAAAAATTCTCAGCAAATAAATGATCACTTGCATATATATTACAAGTCATTTCAAAAACATCATGGACCATCACAAATATTCTGCAGAAACAACCTTATATAGCCTTTCATTGTAATATTAAGATTGTTTTTCAATTTTAAATTATTCTCCATTATTTTACTAGTCTTTATGGTGAACTTTAAATGAACTGATCAATACTGGCCAAAAATCTGATAGATTTTCTATAAGAGTGGAGCTGTTTTGCCAGTGGTTAAAAAAAAAAAAAAAAAAAAAAAAAAAAAGATGAAAGTGAGGTCTGAAAAGATCTATAATAGATCTATAATATAGATATAGATCTATAATCTATAATAAATAAATCTATAATATGCCATCTATAATTATCTATAATTTATAGATCTATAAAAGATCTATAAGGCTAATTTATCTACAAACATTGTTAAAAATAAAACAATTAATGCATTAGGTGCATTTAACATAGCACTTAGCCAGAAGAAAAATAAATATTTCACTTTATAACTAGTTATTTGATGTGTTTGAGGTTCAACACGCAATAATGAGATTGAGTTTCAAGCACCAGATGATGAGAGTGAGGGGAGTGATTTGCACAAAATATTGAGGTTTGGCACCAAATGTTGGGTTTCGGTCATGTGAAGAATTCACGATGGCTATTCTCTTTGGCGAAAGGAAGGTTTATTTAGGGAAAAAGGTGACAGCTAAATGAAAAGGTACAAAAAACATTAGGAATGTAAACATGAAATAAGGTTGGGAGAGCATATAATTAGCAAGGAAAGGGGTTTTAATAATTAATGATGGAAAACTCAAATTCCCTAGTGGAACTGACAGTTAACCAGGAAAAAGGAAATGTTCCATGAGATGCAAATATGTCATTAACTGGCAGGCTGAATCCATAGAGGATCCATAGAGGAGCTAGCTATAAGAAGGAGAAAGACACCATGAAGCATAGGGGATACCACACCATGCTGAACAGACTCAAAAAGGGCTTAGCAAAGATGGCATGAGCCAGGGATGGATTTCTAGAAGAAATTTGCAAAGCAGGGCTACCCATAACTTCCACAGAGGATGTGACCATAAGGTTGAACTGATCCCCACCAGTGTCCTTCTCTGCTTGCCTCAGGGAGTAAGTTTACCAGTACTTCAGACTGTCTGCCAATTCCACCTAGTGACTCAGGACCTCATCACTATTCATTTTTATCAGTTATTTTGGTGGCTAAAATTTAAAAAATGAACTTCCGTCTCTCAGTAAGTATTTATGCAATTCTTTTGCTATCTATCACATATTTGTGCAAGCAAGTATTTTCACTTTATTTTAGTTTTAAATCAAAATAAATTAATTCAATATGGACCCAGATTTAAGACTATGTTTGCCTGCTTATAAGCCAAGTACTGCAAAATCTTGTTCAAATAAAAAAGTCCAACATCAAAATTGAGTTTATAAGTTGCAACATTTTTCATTAAAATGTTATTTATATTCAACAAAAATGATAAAATAAGGAAAATTAATAAAATCTTGCAGTTAACAACAAATATTATAAGGTCTTACTTGACTTCTTTCAATCCCTGAACAATGTTCTACATAAAATATTTATATTATTTTATAATTTGAGTTTTATATTTCTATAAATTATCATAATTAAAGATAGAATGAAATTTTATTTTCTATAATTACATAATATAAATTTTAATTTGGAGCTTTTGAAATTAAAAGTTATTGTAGTTATTCTAAGCACTTACTGAATAAATCTAAAACATTATGAGTAATATAATACTCATTATTCAGAGTTCTAACACTTTTTTTTTAAATTAAGAGTTTATGGAACAAAAAAAGTTGGGAACCATTTATTAATCACCAATTCTGTGCCAAGATCTATGATCTCTTCCAGCTCACAGTCAGGGAACTGATTTGGGCTTTATCCAAGAGTAGATGGGAATGTGCCAATAGCATCAGGTTATTTTTCTTACAAAGGGGGAGCAGCCTGATCTTTTCTTCTGACGGAGGTCCCCTGAGCTCCCTGAAAGGAGAGCAGCCCTAATCCTCCACAGGTGGGAAGTCAGCTTACCACAATTAGGACATAATATTGCCCATGCTTGTGAAGGTCCATCACTAGCTGGGGGAGTGTGCCAAAATGCTCTGGGTCAACGGTGAAATCCCGAGATCCTTCCATGTAGTCAATATCATTCCACTGAGCATCCTAGCAGAAAAAAAGGCACATTAGTAGACTGCAAACAAACCCACCCCTGCCCCTCTTGGTCCTTCTTTGGACTGGATAAACCATTGTACTTCACAAAGTTATTCTTGGCCAGCTCGGTAGGATAGGGGACAGAATGCTGGGCCTGGGAGACCCTGAGCAAGTCACTTAATCCTGTCTGCCTCAGTTTCCTCATGCTCTAGAATGAGTTGGAGAAGGAAATGGCAAACGACTCCAGTATCTTTGCCAAAAAAACTCCAAATGGGGTCACAAAGAATTGGATATGACTCAACGACAACAGTGTTCTTTTTAAAATAAATCATTTTATTTCAATTAGGAAAGCTTAATTTTCTGTTCCTTCCACCCTCTTTCCCTTCCCCCAAAAAAAAGAAAAAAGAAAAGAAAAATTCACTAGGGTGGAGGTATCAAGGGGCCCCCTTTTCTATTTGAAAGGAACACTACTGCACTAGAGTACTCTTGAAAAAGACATCCAGCTACATAGAAGGGCCAAAATCCTAAGTAATTTTGTCTTGATATAGGCCCTCAATTCCCCCTTTCTTGCCTCGTCCCTTTGAGCAGATGACCCCATTTCAGGTTTTGTGGAGAAGGGGACATCCGAAAGGAGAAGCCGGCCATGGGGTACCACAGAGAGAGCACCGGGCAGGGCAAAGTGGCACCCGCCAGTAGTGCCGAGCAGGTTAGAGCTGCAGGAAGTCCCTTGGTGACCGTGCTAAGTGTAGGCAGCGGGATGGCACAGTGCACAGTGCCGGGAAGCTTCATCTCAGGCCTCGGACACTTACCCGCTGCCTGAGCCTGGGCACCTCACCCTGTCTGCCTCAGCGTCCCCATCTGTAAAGTGAGCTAGAGAGGGAATGGAAAACCCTCCAGCTCCTGTGCCAACAAAACCCCAGACAGAGTCGGGAGGAGGAGGAGGATATGGCCGAAAAACGACCAGCCCCAAGTGTGGCACAGTACAGTGACACTTCTCCCTCCCAGGAACAGGGGTCCTAGGCGGAGATGTGAACCTGCCCAGGTCAGACAAAGGGAAAAGAGAAATCTCCACTTCAGTCAGAACTGGGTTTAAGCCTGTTAATGGGCACTGGTGTTTCAATGTATGAGATTTTACACACAAACAAACAAACACTTCTCTGGAGTCAGAGGGTCAGGATTCAAACACCACCTCTGATGCTTACAATGGGTCTGATCTTTGTTAAGTCACTTCACTTGCCCTTCCCCTGCCTCAGTTTCTTCATCTGTAAAATGATGAGTTTAGACTATAGATGACCTTGTATTTCCTTCTAACTCTTAGGATGACATGAATTTTCTTTCACTATTCTAAACCTTCCAATGTCCTTCTCCGTCTTTTTTCTTCCTTCCTCTTGCTTAGCTAAATTTATTCCTGCATTTACACTTTTGCGTCCACTGCCTCCATCCCCTTACTCTGTTCATCATCCTCTCAGTATGCCTTTGAATCCCAGGGATCTTTTATAAGTCCTCATGCTCCTTGACCTCCTTGCCACTCTCTGATGTGCTGAGCCAATGTAGTACAATAGAGAGATAGAGAGATATCCTGGGTCTGGAGTCAGCATCCTTGGTAGGAATCCTGGCATGGCTCTTCACAACCTGGGCAACTTTCACTTTTCCGTGCCTCAGTGTCCCCATCTGTGCCATGAAGGAGACTCACCGACTAGACTAGATGACCCTGCCCTTTCTTGGATCTCCTACTACCTATCTTCAAGGGACTTATGTTCTATGAGAAAGGATATGACATATACATAGAGAAGTAAATACAGGATAATTTGATGAGAAAGAGCATAAACAATTAGAGGGATAAGGGAAGGCTCTATGAAAAAGGTGGTATAATAGATAAGAGTGTTGGACACGGGGTGCCTAAGAGTCAGGTTCAGATTCAACTTCAGACAGTCACTAGCAGAGTGACTGCCTCAGATTCCTCAAATGTAAAATGGGGCTAATCATTGTGTCTTCTTCCCAGTGAGAAGCAAAAAAGATAATATTTGTAAAGCACTTAGCACAATGCCCCAGCCCCTTAATAAATCCTTTTTTCCTTCTTTATCAGTTTCTTTTATTGGGTCAATATCCATCTCCCACCCACTAAACTTGCCCAAGGCTCTGACCTGGCCCCTTTTCTCTCTCCTTTCCAAGCAGACGACTCTTAAGTCTATATATCCAGGCCTAATCTCCTGCATGAACTCTAGTTATCACATCACTTCCCTTTCACATTTCCCGTTTCTGTAGAGTAATACTAGCCACTCTGCTTTGTAACCAGAGGCATCCTTATTTGTTCCCTCTCCTTCATTGATCTACATCCAATCAATTGCTAAGTTATATTAATTCTACCTCCAAAAGAGCTCTTATTTTCCCTTCTCTCTATCCCAGGGCCATGATCCTGATAAATAGCACCTTATCTCTCTCACCAAAACAAATACAAAGATCTCCGCAATTTTAGACTTTTTCTTCTCCAAACTACCCCTCATGGAGCTACTAAAATGATTCTCCTAAAGTATAAATCTGACCATGTCACTTCTCTATTCAATAAACGCTAATGATCCTTTATGGCTTCTAGTCGTCAATGTAAGTCCTAGTATTCGGCTTTGAAAGGCACTTCCAACCAGGCCTCCAGCATAACTTTTAAATTTTATCATACAATGATCCATGACTGAACTCTATCATCCAGCCATTGGCCTTCTTGCTCCTCCTCACACATGACACACAATCTTCCATCTTTGAACCTTCCTACTGACTGCCATATTTCTAATGAAATCCCCCACCACCTCAGCCTCTAGGCGTTTCTTGTTTCTTCAAAATTCTGTCCAAGGCCTAACTTCCATACGAAGGTTCTTTCAGCTATTAGTGATACCCTTCTATTTACCTTAGATTTATTATACATATATTATGTATAATTTATATAATAAATATGTATAATATATAATAATATATTTATATGTAACAAATATGCATGGTTATATAAAATATACAATACATACAAATATTTGTTTATTTATATTTCATATAAATATATTGTCTTCCCTAGTAAAAGGCATGGACTGTTTAAATTTATCTTTAAAATCCCAATATCTATTACATTGCCTGGTGTAGAAGAGGTGCTTAAAAATATTTGTTGATTGATTGTTACTTATATGCCTTATTAATATTTGTTTAATTGAAACTTTTGGTTACTATCAAAAATAAAAGACATCAGCACTGGATGTGAGCTTAAGGATGAATAGCACCTATCAGCTAGATAACTTTTGTTTATCAACAGGGCCAGGGCCTTAGTGAAATAATCACTGTTCAATGAAGGCAAGCAGCAATCAAGACAAGATTTTAGAGAGAAATGACAGTAACATTTGGGGAGAAAAAAGGGAAGAATGACTTTTTTCAGCATCATGGGAATGGAAGAAGTGTCAAATTTGACAATGAACACAATGCTCTGAGTTCAGATAGAAATGTAGCATTCATGAATAATGGGCTAATTACTTATACCTTTTACCTGGAACTACGTGGGCTTGATAAAATAATTCAATAAATCCAAGTTAACCCTAAGTTTAGGGAAGGATGATCAGGAGCTATTACTCCTGCCTCTCAAGGGCAGGCCTCCCCCCTTCTCTAGTCTCTTCCTTGGTGATTTCATTGATCCCCCCTGTTTTAATTAAAATGATCTCAAAATGTAGAATTCTACTCTCAACTTTTCTCCAGAGATCCAAACCTATATTTCTTTCTAAAAATAGTTTTCAACACCTACATTTTCTCCTCTATTTCATTCCTTTCCTTTTCACTATACACAGAGTCTTCTTGTACAACAATGAATTTTTTTAAAAGAAGAAAACATTCAACAAAGCTAATCAACACATTAGGAAAAAAAAAACCATACTCTAATATTATATGCTATTTCCATGGCTATGGACACCCACTTCTACAAGGAAGTTGAGGTAATGTCTTCTCATCCCTCTTCTGTGGGGCCAAACTTGGTCTTATAAGGCATTGGAAGGTTAACTGATTTGACCCAAGGTCAAGCAGGCAGTAGGTCTCAAAGGTAGGGCTAAAATTCAGTTTGTTTGTTTGTTTTTGCTATTCATTTCTTTTTTTAAAATGTTCTACAGTATTTTATTTTTCCAATACAAATGATTTTCAACGTTCATTTTTCTAAGATTTTGTGTTCCAAATTTTTCTCCCTTCTTCCCCTACCACTCTCCTTCCCCAAACAGCAGGGAATCTCACATAGGTTAAATATGTGCAATTCTTTTAAACAAATTTCTATAGTTGTCATGTTGTGCAAGAAAAATAAGACCAAAAGGGAAAAAATCATGAAGAAGAAAACCAACAAAAAAAGCTGAAACTGCTATGCTTTGATCCACATTCAGCCTCCATAGTTCTATCTCAGGACGTGATGGGCATTTTCCATCCCAAGTCTCACTGCCAAGGCCATCACTGTTGATCATCTGGTTGTTAATAGGTATAATGTTCTCTTGGTCGTGCTCACAAAAACTCAGTTCTTCCTGGCTCCCAGGGCAACTGCCCATTCCCCTGTGCCATGCTGACTCTCACTGGCTCAGTAACTTTACCCAAAGGGGAACTGTGTCTGTTCTGGCATGCCTCATTCTTGACCAAGCCATCCTGGCTTTCGTAGCCTTGTTTCCTTTTTCAGATGTCCAGTAACTGTCTCTTTAATGACCCATTCTCAAAATATCACTGGAACGGACACCCGCTTCCTGGCCTCTGCTTGTAGATTCTGTTCTAATCCCTTTTTTGAAAACTGGCGTAGCGTACGATCTTCTCCGGTCCTGTGGTACCTCTCCGATTTCCAGCATCTTTCAACTATCACTCACCAGGACCTTGTAATCACTGACTAGTTATTTCATTACTTAAAAATTTAGTTCATAAAGGTGAAGGAGTTTGAGTTCATCAAGGGCAACTGGGTGCTCCCTCACAATCTCCTTACTTATCTTAGATCTTAAATTATTTAGCTCTTTTTATGTGTCATTTCCATTACAAAGGATGTTCTAGTTAGCACAAGAAGTCAGAAGTAAAATAAAAAAGGGGCTCCCCATTTACACCAAAGAGCAGTCCTATCCATATTTTGATTCTCTTCATCCCCTAATATAACTAAAATAAGACTTTTTATTGCCTCTAGCTTCCCTTGCCAGCCTCAAATCATTCTGGGCTTTGCCTCCCCCCCAACATTTTTTCTATAGTATCATGCCATGTTCACATTCATCTTCTGTTTCCTGTCCTTGCTTCTAACTTTTGCATATACCCTAAAAAAAGATCTAAATTGGTTACCCAGTTCCCTATTTTCCTCCTCATTGAGATTATATTATTTTGTATATTCAGAATTTTATTTTCAAAAATTCCCCAAAATGAGAATTTTGCCTGTACTGACTTCTAGAGAAGTTTAATCCAAAAACAGATTCTTAATCTGTGCTCCACAGATAGATTTTGGGGAGCTGGGAGGGAGAACTTGAATAAAGAGAAAATATATCTTTCTTGTTCATCTCTCCTTCTTTTCTCTCTCTTGTTCCTCTCTTACTCACCTTCTTATTCTTCTATTTCCCTCTTTTTCTCTTTCTTGTTCTTCTTGCTCTTTTATGTCCTATTTCTCTCTCTCTCATTCTCTTTTGCTCCCTTTTTCTTTCTTGTTGCTCTCTCCCTCTTTTTTTGTTCTCGTTCTTCTCTCATTTTCTCTCTCCCTTTTTTCTTTTTATTACTCTCTCCCTTTTTTCTCCCCCTTGTTCCTCACTCACTCTTTTGATCTTCTATCTCACTATTTTCTCTCTTCTCATTCTTTTCTCTGCTTTGTTCCCCTCTTTTTCTTGTTACTTTTTGCGCTCATTTTCTTTCTTATCCTTTTCTCTTCTTTTGTCTTTCTTGTTCCCTTCTCCCTCTCTTTTTTTTCTTATTTCCCTCCTCTCTCTTTCTTGTTCTTCTCTCCCTCTTTTCTCTCTTGTTTTCTCACACATTCTCTCTATCTTGCTCTCTCTCTATTTCTTGTTCTTGTCTCCATTTCTCTCCCTCTTTTCCTCTTTGTCTCCTTCTCACTCTCTCTTTCTTATTCCTCTCTGTTTTCCTTGCCCCCCTCCTTTTTACAAAGGATAATTCTCTCTATAGGGAATCAGGAGAGGATGCTTTGGTAAATAAAAATGATATTAAATCATTAAGTTTTTTTTAAAAACATTTTAAGGCAACAGTAGGTCCCTACAGTTTGTTTTGTGTACAGCAATCTGTTTCTTTCCTATCTTATCCTTCCCAATCCAACACCAAATTCTCTGACTTTACAAATTGTTTTTCTTTCCCTGCCTCCTTTCATTTATCTTCTCTTTTCCCAGATGACGAAAGTTCCGAATTTTACCTATCTTCTTTTCCCCTTTCATCTTTAATTTTAAACAAGATTTATCTGAAAATTTCTTTTACCATAAATATCAATTCAGTCACTTTCCTTTTCTACAACTTTACCTTTCTAGGAAATGCTAAGGATCAAATCTGAGTTTTAGGCTTTGTACATAAATGTTCCCTCTTTTTTCTTAATAACCCTCAAAATGAGCAGACAATAGCCTTAATCTTTTTTTACTCTGCACACCTAGAAATATGGGGATTCCATATTTCCACTCTACCTCATTCCTCCTTCTCCATCTACCAATGTCGTTTCTATCCCTCCCAAATCAGCTCATATGCCATGTCTTTCATAAAACCTTCTACGTTCCCCATCTCATTCCATGTGAGCTGTGCATCCTGAAATTTTTCACAGTACAGCTTCTGGATCTCCCTTACTTAATTTATTCTGGTTGTGGTATGACTATTCCTATATATTTTTTTCTTCACTAATCAGCTTGAGGGCAGGACATGTGTAACAGCAATCTTACCTACAGTAAGGACTAATTCTCTTCCTTCTTTTTAATTATGAGCTCAGTCCATTGTGCATATACAGTGTCTTTCCAAGCTATAGATAATATATTGCGATCAGAATGTAGACAGCAAGCCTCTTCATCCACTTGGTTTTTCCTGTGTGGAGAGTGGGGCTAAACTCTTTTGAGGGATTACAGATCTCATTTAGGAGACTCTGCAAAGATCTGCTTGATACAAAAAAATTATCCACAAATAAATGCAGATAGAGGACCTTATGATTTATAAGTTCTTAACCTGAGGTCATGGACTCTCAAGAAATAAATTTCCAGGGGTCTACGAAATTAGAATAGAAAAATACAATTTTATTTTCTCAAACTTCTACTGAAATTTGGCATTTCTTTGAACTAGGAGTTAAAAACAAAACAAAACACTTTCTGAGAGGGCATGCACATCGGCTTCACTAGGCTGCCAGAGGAGTTAATAACACAAATACAGTTAAGAACCCCCTGATTTGTAAGGAATTGGCTTTCTATTGGCCTCTTTATCCTTCATATCCTTCACAATATTGACCAATCCTTTCACAAGCACATGCCTTCCTGTTTTCTTCTCCATCTGATCTTGGTAAAGCATCATATCAAATTATTTTTTTTGCTACATCTTTTGCAAAGATCATCATATAAGCAAATCATATACAATTATGAACAAAAGGCACTTTATATGAAGGAGAACCTTTAGAGTTGTATTTTTTTAACCCAAACAAGAAGTACAGAGGGATCACAAATTTTCTGAACCTTTTAGTTCAATTATTCTGATTATTAAGATGTGGGACCTATTTACAAAATATAGGAAGGAGGTTATTTTAAGTAGGTGTTACTGCAAATATGATTAAAAATAAATTCAACAAAGCAATAACATGTTGCTTTAATTCTATAACTCTAGGTCTTTTGTTCTTTCCTGAAGACAGTGTATTAATTATAAAACAGCACACAATGCAGACAGAAACAAAGAAGTTTACAAATTGTTTATATTTCTAGTTGTTTTGATAAGTATGTTAGAGAGCTAGGGTTACCTCTAATGGAAAAACCAAAGCCAGCTACTAAGAATCCAAAAAGCTACATATTGGCCAAGGACCAGCCTAACTAAGTACAGAAAGGTTCATCATCAACATGGCTGCTTTGTGATGAATTCTTTGGCCATAGCAACCCATAAAACTCAAAAAAAAAATTTTTTAAAGATCTTAGTTCTTTGTAGTCTCCTTCCACTTTTCATAAACAATGGAAGAGGTTTGCAAAAGGGTGCAGAGAATGCCAAGATTCACATTGGTTTTAGACTGTCCAAATTTTAAAAATAAGTTTTTATTAATCTTTTGTTTTTACATTACTATAATTTTCCCTATTATCTTTTCCTCCTCTCTTAGAGAGCCATCTCATATAATATTATTTTTAAACATGAGGAAGAGAAAGAAGGAAAGAAAAAAATCATAACTTATTAATATATCCAATAGATTTGTGATGTTGTGGATCACAACATAGTATTTTCACCTTTTTGGTTGTTTGCTTTTTTTTTTTCTTTTGATCTGATTTTTCGATATGTGGATATATGTTTAGAAGAATTGAGCATGTTTTACCTATACTGGATTATTTGTTGTCTAGGGAAAAAAGGTGGGGGTAAAGGGAGGAAAAAAAATTTGGAACACAAGGTTTTGTAAGGATGAATATTGTAAACTATCTTTGCATGTAAAAAGCTATTATGAAAAAATAAATGGAAAATTGCTGAAAAGTTTTTTAAAGGTCTAAAAGCATGGACCTCCCCCTATGCTAAAGCCTTGTGTCTTCGCATATCTCTTCAATAAACTACCTATGAGTATTGGCTTTTAACTGCCAACCCTCCAAAAATAAGATCTTTGTCCTACAGCCAATAAATATACATACTACTAAAGGAATTGGGTCATACTAATTCTGGTATTCTCATTATAATTAAAACTAGAAGACAAAAGGCAATTGCCATTCAATACAAGAATGGTTCATGGATTCTCTTTGTAGATAGTTTGTATATAGGATTTGGGAGAATTGCTTTCATCATAATCCAAAATCAACAAAAAATAGCATTTTATGGAAAACTTGATCATTTTGTACTTTTTTGCTCATGATAAACACCATATCTTACAAATGACAACAGTTTTTGAACTCATATACTATACTGGATTACTATGCTGGATCACTAATCATTTAACTCAGCCACTTCATTTTATAATTGAGGAAACTAAAAGGCCCAGGGAACTAAGGTATTTGCTTGAGGTCATAATCTATCAATGAAAAATTCTACCAAGGGTACAATAAGGACCTCACAATTATATAAGCATAAGTGGTCATTTTTCAAGGGAAGAAATCCAATCTATCAATAGCCATATGAAAATAATGTTCTAAATAACTAATAATTAGAGAAATCCAAGTTAAAACAATGCTAAGATATTGACATGCCAGCTCATGGCCCAAAGCCAACACAAAATTAGAAGAAAGAATAAGATAAGGAAATGTGGTAAGATGTTGAGCCAACTCCAAGCCTCCTCTGAACCTTGGACCCTTCTTTGAACTGATAGCTTTGCCTTTTGGACATTTGGCACATAACTATAAACTGCCTAGTGGCCTCCCTTAGATTGTATATACTTTTTATTTTATACACTTTTCACATATATACCTCTTCCTCTATTTATGTCCCATTCATCCATGAAATCTTCATCGTGTGAAAAGTGCCATCTGCACCTAGAGAGAGAACTATGGAGACCGAATGTAAATCAAAGCATACTATTTTCACATTTTGGGGTTGTTGTTGATTTGCTTGTTTTTTTCTTTTTTTGATCTGATTTTTCTTGTACAGCTCGACAAATATGGAAATATGTTTATAATTGCACAGGTTTAGCCTATATCAGATTTCTTGCTGTTGGAGGGGAGGGGAAGAAGGATAAATATTTGGAACACAAGATTTTGCAAAGATGAATTTTGAAAACTATTTTTGCATGTATTTGGAAAAGCAAAATACTATTTAAAAAAAAGAAAAAGAAATCATGGTATAGAGGTGAGTCTGGATTGTCAAAGGCTCTGTAGGTGTGAATAGAGCCAACATTAAAAAAAAAAAAAGAACGCTAATTAACTTTTACATAGTGCCATAAGATTTTACAAATATCATCTCATTTCATACTCAGAACAGCCCTGGAAGTAACTTCTACTTTACTGATGAAGAAATGGAGAAAGAGGTAAAGTGATTCACTCTGAATCACATAGTAATTGTCTGGGCCTAGATTTGAACTCAGATTTCTAGCATTTTTTTCCTCTTCATACCACCCATATATATTACTGTTCACAGGGCAGACAATTAAGTTTGTGGGATGTACCAATTGCCCCGGGGTCTTTGACTCCCTCCCTGTTCTGGCATTCTTCCATCTCTTCCTTCCTCCCTACTATTACTGACTCCATTTGTTTTTACTTTCTCCCTACTCTGTCTCCCATGGTTAATCATCTCAGCGATGTCCTGAAAGTCTAGCCAATCCTGGTTCAGATGAGGTTCACCTCATCCTCAACATCCTCCTCCTCTCATTTTTTCAATATTCCAGAGAAAGGTACAAAACGGTGTTGACTGGTCCACAGTACTCATTTTTTCTTTCAGCCTTCTTCGTCTTTTGTTGACTGTCTAGCACGTTCCTGGCACACGGCACCTACTCCAAAGTATGTCCATCCACTGCTAGTCTCCAACGCTGTACTACCCAAACAGGACTAATCCCCAAAATACATTCTGCACTTTCATGCCTCCATAATTTTGCTCTCACTGATTGGACCTTGCCACAAACTCTGTCCATTGTAAGGCCATCCATCCTTTAAGAATGAATATCAAACCTATCGCCTCCTCACTGAAGCTCCCCTAATTATCCTGCCCAGAAATATTCCCTCTCTTTTGTACTCTTACCACATTTTGCCTGTACCTCTCAAACACCGATCAAATAGAAATAAATAGAAAACACCGTTTTCTCTTTATTTATCTACAGTTCATTTGACCTCTTGCTAGAGGAGGCAAGCTTCTTGAGTTACGGATCATTTCTCATTTCTCTTTGCATTTCACTTAATACCATTAACAGTGGCTTACACATAGCAAGCTCCCAATAAAATATCTTTAAAGGAAATGTACAGCTATCTCCATGTGATAGATGGAGAAAGGAGAGCTAGAGATGCCACTAGCTGTGCATAAGGTCACGTTCCTGGGGGAGCATCCACTTAATTCTCAGGCAGTTGTCAAACTGAAGTATTATTCCAGTTGATCTCAGCATGATTAGTTCTTCATTTTTTCTTCCCTGGTCTTTCTTACCCACAAAAGTAATCGGCATAGAAACTTGCCTGATGCTAACTGGGACGCCTGCTTGTTCTGCTCTGGCTATGTTATGAAGTTGTATTTAATACTCATTTCATCCCTTCCTTGCCTTTGCAATGTGGGTTTTAATCCAGCTTGCACCCCAGTAGTCTATACTCATGAGGCATCCAGCTTTCTCGGTGGAGACTGCTGACTGATCTCCTGAGGAAAAAATAACTTTGTCTTCATTCAGGTCAAGGAAAAAATTCTGGCTTCCATTCACCGTCACTAATGCAGGTACTGTATATGGAAAATGTACTGCAGAGAAGGGAGACGGACATCCAGAGCGAGGGAATTGCAAAGAATATCGGAAAATTTTGCAAAAAATTTTTGCAAAAATATTTTTTAAATAAAATATAATAAAAATATAATAAATATAATTTAAATAAAATATAATAAAATAATAAAAAATAAATAATTTAAATAAAATATAATAAAAATAATATTTGCAAAAAATATTGCAGAGTGGGGGAATTGCAAAGAATACCGGAAATCTTTTCGGGGTCATTGGGGAGCAAAGATTTGGAGCTGGCAGGGATCTCAGGACCAACTAGGCTGGCCCTGCCATTTTATAGGTGAGAAAACTGAGGACTACAAAAAGGTACTCACAGTAACAGGGCTAAAATACAGACCCGGAGCTTTGGACTCCAAACGCAGGTTGGAGGTCAGAAGTTAGAGAGCATTTACAGTCATAGTATGCTAGAACAAGGGAGGGCCCAGAATCTCCCTGAGTTCAAATCTGGCCTCAGACACTTCTCAGCTGTGTGAGCCTGGTCACGTCACTTTAAGCCTGTCTGCCTCAGTTTCCTCCTCTGTAAAATGGACTGGAGGAGGAAATGACAAACCGCTCCAAGAAAACCCCAAATGGGGTCGTGAAGAGTTGGACACGACTGAACACCTTAACAAGGATCTGAAAGGAAACTTTGAGTTCCACGAGGGTAACTCCTCCGTCTTGAAGATGACGTCTTACTCTCATGCCAGTGTTTGCGTTCTACTGAACCTGTGACGTTAGGAGGCTGGCTTGGGCTTTGTTTCCCCCTGGCTGCCCCATTTCCCCTCCTCCTGGCTCTGAGGCGTGAGGAGATGAGCCAAGGCAGCCCAGACGGTGGGCCCCGGAAGCAGAACCACGGCTGACCTTACCTGGGGGATGAGGTAATTCCGCATGTTTTTCACCGTCTCCCAGGTCTGGTTGCTGCTGCCATAGCCCCAGCGGCAAAGGTGGAAGCCAAGCCCCCAGAGAGGCGGCATGGTGGGGAAGCCTGAAAGGAAGGCACCTGGTCAGCAGGGTGCACGTGGCCACCGGAGGGGCTGCTGGTGGAAGGGAATAAAAATGCCACTCAGCTGTCGGAATCTCTCCCAGTGAGACGGGCGGCGGGGCCCTTTAGCTCCCTCGGCAATACGCTACACCGTCCTTTCTGTGGTAGCAGAGCACTGAAGTCCTCCACTGGAGCCTGGCTCTGACGCGAATCTGGTCAGCGTCTTCCGAGAATACTCTTTCATTGTACTAACACACATTGTCCTCTCCCCCCGGCTAGACTTCTCGCAGAGGGGGAATATGGGTCAGAAATATCAAATATAATGGCAAATTCTTTATATACATTTGGAAAACTAGTTTGGCAAAACAATATATATCGTGTAGTACTTCCTACTAAGTACCAGGCACTGTAATATGCACTAAAGACACAAATACAGAAAAAAAGAGAGAAACATGGTCCTCAGGTAGCTTACAAAAGGGAAGAAATGCACAAAAGAATGATGGAGAGGTCAAAGAAAGCTCCAAGGAGGCCGCCTCATGGGCCATCCCAGGTCTCTCCCTGAAGGGAGACTTAGAGGCCACAATTCTGCCCTCCAGTCGGAGAGTTAGGAAGGGACGTGAGAACCAAGGTTAGCTGACTCTTAAAGGATGATGAGGTTGCCCAGTGAAGAGGTGGAGCAATCAAAGAAGTTCAGAAGGATGGCAGCTAGAAGTTCCCTGTCTTTGGGAGTTAGAAAGAATGAGACAATGTCAACAAATAGTGGGATTTTTTTTTTTTCTGGAAAAAAAATAGAAGGGGGAAAATGACCCAGGGAAAGAGCAGCAACGATAAGACTAGGATTAAGCCTTCAAACGGGTCCTCCCCGTGTAACAGACTCCCTATTTCCACCTTCCTCCTGGAGACTGGAAGAGCCTTTTCCACACTAAGAGGAGAGCACTAAAAGCATACCCAAGAACAAGACTTCTGGGCATAACACTCCAAAATTCTAGATTCTCTTTCAAATCTTGGGGCACGTTAACTATGCAAGTGTGCTACAAGTTAAATGTGCACCTCCCCGAGAAAGCCAACCCAGAGCAGACAAAAGAGTGCTAGACTGGCAGTAGCAGGACCCACGTTCAAATCCTGACTCTAGTCTTGGTTTTGAGTTCTCTGGGTCTCAGTATCTCAATTAGAAATCCGGAGCCGAGCTGGATGAACTCTGAACTTTTCATCTGTGATAAGCCCCGCTAGTCCCACGTTACACTGGCTCCTTGACCTCACTGATTAGCCTCACCAGCTGCAGAAAGCAAGCCCACACTAACTCCTTTCCAGCCTTTCCTCCTCTTTGCTCACTGCTATCCTAATGCTTTCTGGGCCCCTCCTGTTCAGTTTATCTGCTTTATAGAGCGCTATCCCACAGTCATTTCAGTCGTGACCCCATTTGGGGGTTTCTTGGTAAAGATGCTGAGTGGTCGCCATTTCCCCCTCCAGCTCATTCACAGATGAGGGGCTGAGGCAAACGGAACGGAGTGACTTGCCCACAGCCATAGAGCTAGTAAGCGTCCGAGACCGGACTTGGACGCATGAAGATGGGTCTTTCTAATTCCAAGCCCAGTGCTCTGACCACCGCACCACCCAGCTGTCCGAAAGATTGTGTGACCACGCGTGTGTGCACGTGTCTGTCTGTCTCTGAGCAGTGCAAGTTTTTTTTTTTTTTTTTTTTGCTTGACTATGTATATTCATTAGAGTTGTTGTTTTCCTAGAAGGAGAAAAAATAGATTTTTGTTATCTAAAATTTGCATTTCCCTTAACCTCTAGTAGAATGTTATAAAATTTGCTGAGCGGATGAGTGATTGGATGGCTCCTCGGCTTCTTATACCCCCCATGACAGAGCAAAAGCCCAAGCAGGGCAAAGGGAGGCTGGGAGAACATTTTCACACAAGATCGTCCAAGGACATGTTTTCCAGACTCCTTATGCCCATGCCTGGGGATTGTCTCCCACATAGAAAACAGGAGCCAAGGATGCCAGTCTGCCAGCTGCCATGCATGCTGAAGCACTACTTGATGGGGTAGCCAGCTCATCCTCTAGCTGCCCTCAAGAAATAGGGAGGGAGGCGCTCTCCTTGGCAGTGCATGTTCTAAAATTGGAATGAAACAGAGAAGATGAGCATGGCCCCTGCACAAGGATGACATGCAAATTCGTGAAACGCTCCACATTTTAAAAAAAAGAGAAGACAAAGGGAGGAGGCTATCCACACTGAAGGTCAGCCGTGCTGGGAAAAGAAACTGTTATTTACCCAAACCTCTCCTCCATCTTCAGTTCTCTTTTTCAATATGGCTGACCTTCAGTGAGTTCCTATTGAGTGTGATAGTCCTTGAACAGAGGGAGGCAAAGACTGGCAATAAATATTCAGTAGGCCACGCCATCAGGACCATTTCCAGGGCCGCGGATGCTTGGGAAAGTCCAAAAAGTATTTAGGCCCCTGAGCAGATGTGAGACCTCCTCTCAGGAGGCTCTAACTTAACTGCACACGAAAGTTTACAAGCTGCCCCGGGGGGGGGCTTTCCAAGTCCGTGTCTTTTCTTCAGGGCTCCTCGGAGACCCCACTAGTTCTCTCCATACACAATTTGTCGGCGCGTCCGCACTCCGCTCATGTGCTGAAAGAGAACAGAAGGGCCTGCCCCCCCCTCCGGCTTCAGTCTGGGGGCTGGCCAGCTGGGCGCGCCTACAACACCAGCGGGACGAGCAGAGCCAGTGATCACACCTGCCCCGTGACAAAGGAGAGGGGGCCGCTGCCTCATGAGGATGGCCCGGGGCAGGCGCCAGGGAGCCGTGACTGGGGCCAGGACAAAAGGAGAAGCAGAGGGGGCCACGTACCGATGAGCTGCTGGTACTGCTGGACCACGGAGCCTGGCTCCGGCCCCAGGAAGACGTAGAAGTCCAGGACGCCCCCCACCGTCCTCCACGTCAGCGCCGGAGCAGGCTGCAGGACCACCTCTGGGGAAAGACGCAGAGGGCACAGTGAGCACTCTCCCCCTGGGCCCGGCGCCCTGACTCAGCAGAGAGAGCGCCGGCCCGGCGTCAGAGAAGTGAAGCCGGCCTCCGGCTGACCGGCCGAGTCCCTCACTCTCTCCTCTAGGCCGGGCTGCCATCTCCTCAGGGAGAGACGCACTCACCCAGTGGCTGTGGGGCAGGAAGCTGCTGCCGCCCCGGGCCCGGTAACTAGGGTGGGGGGGGCGGGAGGGGCGAGGGGGCAGAGGGCCCTGAGCTCTGTGAAGATCAGGCCCTGGGGAGGTCTTGCTCAGGGGAGCAGCCTTCAGGCACTGGGAGCCCCCGAGAAGAAGAGAGATGCTTTTGGTTGGTCCCACAGGACAGCCCAGGAGCTGACATGGACGGTTCAAAGGAGGAAGTTCAGGCCTGATATCAGAATGTCCTGTCAAGGACTAGCCCTGCCTTATCCATCACTGTTATGTATGACACAGGGAGACAATCAGTGGGAAAAGAACTGCTTCGGAGTCCGGCAGTCGCATCCATCCTAGTGCCAACTTTGCCACTCCTCCTTATAAGTCATCAATAGGCCATCTGAGAAACGGGACTGCTAAACACTGACCTCACTCAAAGGCCAATTCTTAGGTTCTCAGGACCCCACAGGGCACTGGTCTGGGAGTCCAAATTCTGGCCCAGCCATGGATCAGACGATCCCACTAAACCTGTCTCCTCGTCTGTAAAATGGGCTTATTAACATTTGTCCTCTCTACCTCGGAGGGCCACGATGAGAATCGGACAAGCCAAGGTATGCAAAGCATAAATGAAGGCTGTTAACACACCATATCTTTACTGAGGACACTTTTTTACTGGGTGTCAGAGAACAGAGAATGTCAGAGTTGAAAGGAACATGGGATATGGCAATGTCAATAATAATGACAATGATAATTAGCATTTATGTAGCACTTTGAAGTTTGAAAAGCACTTGACAAATATTTCATTTGATCCTCACTAATCTCGTGAGGTAAGTGCCGTTACTGTACCCATTTTACAGAGAAGGGAACTGAGGCTGAGTGAGGGTTAACTGACTTGCCCAAGGACACAGAGCTACAAATTGTCTGAGGCAGAATGGGAATCCAGGTCCTCCCGACTCCAACTCTAACACTGTGTCCACTATCCCAGCTAGCTGCCTCCATGTATTTTATTTATTCAACAAACACTTACTTATTCAGAGACTTATAAACAACAGACACCACAGAGATGCGAGGACCAAAACTAAAAGCGTCCCCTCCCCCAAGGAGCTAAGTGAAGGAAATGACCTTTTATAGATGAGGGGCCCAGGGCCCAGGGCCCAGGAAGGTTAAGAAGTTTGCACAAGTCACACAGCAAATAAATAAAAAAGGCAAGACTAGAACCTGGGCCTTCCACCTCTTTTAGGGGGCAGAAGCTGTATTTTTACAAGAGGATTCGTGGTCATTGCCAGATGGCTCCCAGGCAGGTCAAGTCTCAGGTGTGGAGAGCAGCAGCTCCTGCCCTGGGTGCGCAGGGGCCACATTTCTCCCCAGAGGAAGCTCACTCCACCGGCCAGCAGTTGGGCTGTTGCTCAGAGCTCATCCTCAGGAGGGCCCAGCTGTGTGCGGAGCACTTTGTGGGTTTCTATCTCTGAACCAGGGCTCGCCACCCTTCTCTGAGGAGACTGAGGCAGTGGGGGAGGGGTTGCAGAGGTGCAGGGAACCAGAGGAAGGGCACAAGGGAAAGTGGAATTTTAAGCAAATGATTCAGCAACTGTGTGTGTGTGGTTAAACTGCTCAAAAATTGCTAAAGAACCGGGCACAAGCCAGGAAACAGATGTTCTCCCGGGCAGCCGGGCAGCCACCTTCTGATCTTGGGCTATTTCTCTTGCCCCAGATTAGTTCTGAAAAACCGGCCCCTGCTCTGGTCCATCCAAGGCCAGACGCTCCAGTTCGTGTCCCGAATCAGAAAGCCTGGGCTCTAACAACTAAGCAAGCCCAGCTTGCACCCCCACAAAGCATGTCCTCCCTCCTTCCCTCATGGAGTATTCTCCTCGATTTTACTCTGACTTCTCTCATGGATACCTCTCCCTTCACTGTGCCGAACTGGCACACGCCCCCACCGCGGCGAGCTCGGACCCCGGCGAGCTCGGACCCCGGCGGGCTCGGACCGCGGCGGGCTCGGACCCCGGCGGGCTCGGACCCCGGCGGGCTCGGACCCCGGCGAGCTCGGACCCCGGCGGGCTCGGACCGCGGCGAGCTCGGACCCCGGCGAGCTCGGAGCTCGGACCGCGGCGAGCTCGGACCGCGGCGGGCTCGGACCCCGGCGGGCTCGGACCCCGGCGGGCTCGGACCCCGGCGGGCTCGGACCCCGGCGGGCTCGGACCGCGGCGGGCTCGGACCCCGGCGGGCTCGGACCCCGGCGGGCTCGGACCCCGGCGGGCTCGGACCGCGGCGGGCTCGGACCCCGGCGGGCTCGGACCGCGGCGGGCTCGGACCCCGGCGGGCTCGGACCGCGGCGGGCCCCGGCGGGCTCGGACCGCGGCGGGCTCGGACCCCGGCGGGCTCGGACCCCGGCGGGCTCGGACCCCGGCGGGCTCGGACCCCGGCGGGCTCGGACCGCGGCGGGCTCGGACCGCGGCGGGCTCGGACCCCGGCGGGCTCGGACCCCGGCGGGCTCGGACCGCGGCGGGCTCGGACCCCGGCGGGCTCGGACCCCGGCGGGCTCGGACCCCGGCGGGCTCGGACCCCGGCGAGCTCGGACCGCGTCTCGGCGGCTGGTGGGCCTGCACACCGCAAGTCTCTCCCACTCCGCCCCCTCTCCTCGGCTGTCAGACTGCTCTTCCTAAGTACTCACCTGACCCCGTCTCCCCTCAGCGGCTTCCCTTCAAGACCCAACCGAAACCCCTATGTTTGGTATTTACAACTTCACAAACTGGGCCCTGCCTTTCCAGCCTCCTCAAACTTGCAAACTTTCTCAACTTCATACTTCCCCTATCGTCCTCAAACCAGCGAGACCGGCCTCCCTGCCATTCCTCAGATAAGACACTCCAACTCCAGACTTCGGGCATTTTCACCGGCTTGTTCCATACGTGAAAAAATGTCCCTTCTTATCTTCCCCTCTGGTTTCTTTCAAGTCCCAACCAAAACCATACTTTTTCTGAGAAGACTTTCCTAATCCCCCTTAATTCTAGTGCTTTCCCTCTGCTATTAACTGCATTTTATCCCTTATTGGTGGTTAGCTAGGGGAGCAGATAGAGCAGTGGGCCTGGAGTAAGAAAGACCTGAGTCCAGCCTCACACCCTGTTTCCCTCAGTGTCCTCTGTAAATGAGCTGGAGAAAGAAACAGCAAACCACTTCACTAGGGGGGTCACAAAGACTCAGAAAGAACCAAACAGCGAAACTCTATGTTATCTTGTCGGCATACATCTGTCCGTATGTTTTGTCCCCCCTTAGACTGAATTCCTTGAGAACAGATATCGTCTTTTACTTTTTTGTATATCTTTTGCTTAGGAAGGTGCCTGGTACATAGTAGGTGCATAATAAATGTTTATCGACTGACTAAGGTCCTGCTTCGTCCCAGGCACTGCTTTAACCACTAGAAATACAAAGATAAAAATTAAATCAACCCTAGGATATATAGAGTCTATCGGTACAAACTGAACTTATCTTTCAGGAGTCGGCTCAAGCCCCGCCTCCTCCATGAAGACTCCCTTATCTACTTCAGGCTCTAGAAATTTTTTATTCCTCTGAAATCAGTTTTTATTGTTGGTTTCCTTCATCTGGCAGCTAATCATATTTGTATGGAATAGAATCGTATACTTTGAGGCCATTATGTTCAACTCCTGCCCAAACTGAGAATTCCCTTGGCAACAATTTCGACAAGTGGCCACCTGGCTTTTTCTGGAAGACCTTCGTTGATGGAGGCTGTATTGCCCCTCGGAAGCACTCCGTTACATTTCTAGAGTTCTAACCGTTAGGAACACCTTCCTGTGCAATCTTCCCCTCTCATCCTCCTGGGTCCCAACAAGCACATCTCTGAAGGCTGCTCTGTTAAAGCCAAGCAAAACAAGTCTGTTTTCTTCTCCATGACCCAATCTCTCTCTCATATGATCTAATCTCTCTTTCCAATAGGCCACCCTGTACTGCTATGTAGCTTGTCCTTCAGGTATACCTTAGTAGCCTTGCCCGACTGTAAGTATCTTGCGGGAAAGTAAGCTGTCTTAGCCAATTTTTTCAACACGCCTGGACCCTAGCACAGGCCTTGTACATAAGGCCATACAGGGGACACGTGCTGATCATTCTGATGGCACGGGAGCTGAGCACTTCACCCAAGGAGATGCTCCGAGCAACACAAGTCCCACTTACCCATGGCATTGCTATTCAGGAGGAAAACGCCATGAGCGGATCCTGCCTCTTCCATATTCAAGTAAAAGGGGTGCACTCCGTAAAGATTGAATGCCTCCTGTGAATGAAGTAAATTGGGTGAGAACATCTGCTTGCTCTTTCTTTACCCGGTTCCCAAAGTGATTAAAGAGTGTAGAAAGGAAAGCTCTCTCAAGCCCCGGCTGACCCAGATAGAGATCCCATTTAAGATTTCTGATTCTGCCACTGAATAGCAGGCAAAGGAAATCAGTTCAATCTTGGAGCTAGTGATCCAAAGGCAGCATTCGGTAAAATGTGAATAACTTCTCCCGTAGGGAGGGGACATGAATATAGAATTGTTCTCAGGACTGACATTGCAAAAGAAATAGGAATTAATTTAAAGGAGAGCAAGCAATGGGAATAAAAAGGTACAAGAATAGAGAAGGGAGGGGGGGAGGGAGAAAAAAAAAGCCCTGGAGGAAATTAGATATGTAGGAACCCAGGAAGGAGTGTGGCTTCCACAAAACATCCCTAATTCCCTGGATGGTGTTCTTTATCTGGGCTTCAGTTTTCTCATTTGTAAAATGAAGTTTGATACTTAATCTGTTTTACTCATATTTGACTCTTCAGAAGTTTTCTTGGCAAAGGTGCTGGAGTATTTTTCCATTCCCTTCTCCAGCTTATTTTACAGATGAGAAAACCGAGGCAAAGTTAAGCGACTTGTACTGGGACACACAGCTAGTAATGGCTGAGATCGATCCCTTCCAGCTCCAAAATGCTGTGTCTGTCTCAAAGGGGATGTCAGAGAAGATTGGATAGGCAAAGGTATTCTGATGCACCTTTCCTGCAATACTAATGATGGAGCTATAAAAAATTCTAGGGAACAGGATGCAGGTCTGCAGAAGCAGGAGCACTAGCTAAGTATCCAGGCTGGAAATCTCAAAATCTCAGGAAGGCTCTAGAATTCCTCTGCCATTAACTGCAGTTTATCCCTTGCTGATGGTTAGCTAGGTGACTAGAAGGAGCAGTGGGCCTGGAGTAAGAAAGACCTGAGTCCAGCCTCACACACTTACTTAGCTAGCCCAGTCACTTAACCGTTTCCCTCAGTGTCCTCTGTAAATGAGCTGGAGAAAGAAACAGCAAACCACTTCAATATTTTTTCCAAGAGACTTTGCTGGGGAAAGCTACTTACCACAGACTCTGCTCAACTCCCTCAGACCACTAAAAAAAGTCGCCCTCAGCTTAGTTGTGATTAGATTCCCTGGTCATACCCACGTACTCTTGGAAACAATCCCACGGACCAGGACACTAAGGTGTCGGCCATCTTATGGCCTTCGAGGAGGATGGGGGGAGAAACTCACAGACTGAAAACATAACCCAGGGAAGTGGGCCGGGAGTTAGGGGGGATGGAACAGGAGTGCGGGGAGAAACAGACAACGGAAAAGGGGTACCGTGGGTGGCACATCCCGGGCCCAAAAACTCAGGGTGGTCCAGTCCAAGCGGTGAAGAAAGCCACGGCGATGCTCCCCCAGCCCGTAGAGGAAGGCCGATGGAAGAAGAGTAGAAATCTGAAGGAACTGGTCAGCAAAGATTAACGGAGCCACAGTAGTGTTCAACCTGAAGAGAAAAGGGACCAAGGGGTAAGCAAGGATGAAGAAGTGGAATGTGGAAAGGGGGGCGTGAGAGAGGGAGACAATGAAGGGGAAAAACAACAGGTTGGATGGGCAGGAAGAGTTTTGAAAAATGTTTTAAAATGTGAGAAGCACAGAAGGGAGATCATGGGGAGAAAGTGGGGCGGGTGGGGGAGAGGGGGAGGAAAGTGTGAATCTGTCACACCAAAACCCAGTCTCTCAGGAAGCCTATTATACTTTCTGTAAGAAGAGCTGCCACATTTCTTTTCCCCAAGTGCTTCACCAATGGCTTAAGGCTTACTATATTTAGCAAGGACTTCACTGACCGCTGAAAAACCGGCAGCCATCCCTGCTAGGTTTCCAAACCATGACTCAGCAGAACCAGCAAGGTGTGGCCTTCCATGCTGTGTGCGAGGGCCTAAGTTTAACAGGGGTTGAATAGCAAGAGGGGAGGATGAGGGAAAGACTCAGCCCTAACCTCAAGCGGAGAGTGACTATCTCTCTGCTAACTACCCTTTCTGTGGAGGTGCCTTTAGCTGCCGTGGGGAAGCAGGGGTTCCATTCTAACGAGGCTGGTGGGAGACTCGGAAAGATGAGGGGGAGGGCAGGCGAGGAGGGCCTTGCAGCCAGTCAGCGCCAAAGGCAGCTGGGCACGGGAGCTGGAGGGGGGAGCTCCGGCCGTCCCTGGGCTGCCCTTCCGACCCTGCTGAGGTGCCCTGACCTTACAATTCATTTAGTACTGATGTCATATTCGAATAGAAACAGATCCCCGAAGGCTGCATAATGGCTTAGAAAACCACAAATTACCATTATCTATGTCTTCTTGCATTTTTGCTTATTTTTGTAAAATGTTTTTCACTTAGATTTTAATATGATTTGAATTTGGCACCTGGAATACTCTAGTACTCTAGAATCCAGCAGGCTAACTGAGCTGGGCCTAAAAACTTGAGTCAAAGTGTAATGATAAACTAACCCACTCCTTTCGGGGGCACCCTCAGGAACAGGCAGATCAGGGCCGCAAGCTTTTACAAAAATGATGGAAGGATGCAGCAAGAGAATTGTATAAATGTTTCCACATATTGGATTTAGCATATTTTAACCTGAATAACAGATATTGGATTGCTTGCCATCTAGGGGAGAGAGTGGGGGGAAGGAGGGGAAAATCTGAAACGCAAGGCTATGCAAGGGGCAATGTTGAAAATTATCTGTGTGTATGTTTTGAAAATAAAAAGCTTTTTGAAAAAATGATGGAAGAAGAATATATGTAAACACTCTCAAATGAAGAAAGAGAAGAACCAGAGAAGTCTCACAGTACAACTCCTGACCCCCGGCGTTTCACCAAAATCCCAAAGGGATCCCTGGAGAAATCGAGGCTGTAGAGGGGGTTCTCTGCTTTTTTCGTGGCTGGCGGAACTTCCAGAGGCACCTCGTACCTGGAGTGGTGGGGGTCAGCCAGCTGTGACAGGAGAAGGACAGCACAAGTGACCACGTGGCACTTCGAGGAGACACGGCCTCACATGCCGAGGGGGGGAAGGGGCCCAGGGAGAGAGAGCACTTGCAGGGAGTGGGGGGCAGAGGCAAACAGACTAATTGCGGCCCCAGCCCCACCTTTTCCCCTTTCCCCCACATCACCACCTCACGTCTCCTATCTCCCAGGAACAGTCTTCCTGATCTCATCTGAAAGTTGCCAGTCACCCTGGGTGAAGTGGGAGATAGCCCAGCCAAGAGGAAACTGTCCCAGCACATGTTCCGGCAAAGGCAACAGCAGAGGCCTAGGGGCCCGCTTGGGAGACAGGCCGGCTCTCATTTCAGGCCCCGCCTTTGTCCCAGACAGGCCGTGTGGTCACAGGTGAGTAAGGCGCAGACAGCCAGGTGACCGGGCCAGGTGTCCCTCCCTGATGACACCCTGGATCCAGCCCTCTGCAGATGGCCAGGAGGGCGTGGAAGGCCTGTGAC